>NW_010965696.1:311392-321709 GCF_000463585.1 Tarenaya hassleriana
TGAACCAGAACGATGAAGGATCAGGATACAGTGCACCCGAAGTTTCTATGTCTGGTCAATATTCTATGCAGAGTGATGTTTACAGTTTCGGGGTAGTAATGCTTGAACTTTTAACCGGGAGAAAGCCATTCGACAGGTACTGTGAGCATGTCCGGCTAAATTGCTAAATAGAGAAGCATCATAACCAACCATTGCTAACGGTTTGTAAACATGATCTTACAGTGCGAGGCCGAGGTCTGAACAGTCATTGGTCAGATGGGCAACACCTCAGCTCCACGATATCGATGCTTTGAGCAAAATGGTCGATCCAGCTCTCAAAGGGCTTTACCCGGTTAAGTCTCTCTCCCGTTTTGCAGACGTTATCGCCCTCTGTGTCCAGGTAATGATGATGCATTCAGGCTATACACTAAAGTTCATACAACAAATCCCCTACATAATGCCCATGACTCAAAAATCCACATGCAGAAGAACCTGACAAGTTTTGAATGTGTTTTGGGATTTTGTGATGACAGCCTGAGCCAGAGTTCAGACCACCAATGTCAGAAGTGGTTCAAGCTTTGGTGGTTTTGGTGCAGAGAGCTAATATGAGCAAGAGAACCATCGGAGTCGATCAATCTCAACGCTCCGGTAGCAACGAGGCTAACGACTACATGTAAATTCCTTACCGGAAAAAAAAAACAAACCTATACTCTTACCTTTTTGCATCTTTGCTCGGATTCTGGGTCGGATAAAGTCAGAGACAGGGAGACAGAACAGAGTTTTTGTTTCACGAAACTGAAGAAAACATCACAATTCCCAAAGCCATTGTACAATCCCATGCCCTCTTGTAATATGTTCCCTGTTTTCTTGAGCTTTTTATATACATTCCAACAAGAACATCATCCCCTTTGTGTAACCCCAAGTCGGTTTCCCTTGTCTTTTTTTTTCATTGTCTGTCTCTTCCTGTCTGGTGTTGGACTCCCAAAGAATAATATAAAAATAAACAAAACCCAGAATGTAGATGGGTTTCCAAGAAAACAGAGAGAACTCTATAATCATTCCTTTCGCCTTGAAAAACAGAAGTTAATAAAAATGCATTCAGGCTAGTTTCTTCAGACATGGCAATAAATGAAACTCGAGAAGACAGGTGTTCCGACCGGAAGTACATAAAAAGGTACAAAGAGACAAGGAAGCAGGCCAAGTTTAATACAAAAGTATTCAACTTTTTAATTGTAGACCATGTACTTTGGAGTTGCACTGAACTTCTGATAACCCTTAATCACTTTGTTCACAGCGTCCAGAAAATCCTTCTCAGTCACCGTCTTCCTCCTTGCCCTGATCGCAAACATCCCGGCTTCTGTACATACGCTCCTGATATCGGCTCCTGCCAAAACGAAACCGGAATCCAAAAACACATTCCAGAGATTCTATGTAACATACCTGATAAAGAAGAAACGGTTCCGAATGGGAAGAACTTTTTCAGAGAAACAGATCATATACCGGTGGAGTTGGGACAAAGCCGAGCAAGCAGTTCAAATCGGATGTCCCTTTCACAATTCATGGTCCGTGTATGAATCTTGAAAATCTGCGTTCTACTTTCCATATCAGGAAGCCCGAATTCTACCTTACGATCAAGACGTCCAGGACGTAAAAGGGCAGGGTCTAGTGTGTCGGGCCTGGAGACAGCCAAAAAAAAAAAGAGAGAGAGAGAGAACAGAGGCACCACCCATGGAGTCAAGCACTGTTATTTGGGCATCAAAGATTAAAAACACGAGGAAGCGACTTAAACCTGTTTGTTGCCATAAGAACCTTGATGTTTCCACGAGCATCAAACCCGTCAAGCTGATTCACAATTTCAAGCATTGTACGCTGGACTTCATTGTCACCACCTACTCCATCATCAAATCTCGCACCACCAATGGCATCAACTTCATCAAAGAACACAATACACGCTTTTTTGGAACGGGCCATCTGCAAGCAGATACCACAACAAATCAGAACATAGTAAGCAGCTAAATGAGCAGCTGAGACAGCAAAATGTGTCGGTGGTTCATTACCTGAAACAGTTCACGCACCATCCTAGCTCCTTCACCGACATACTTCTGAACAAGTTCACTGCCTATAACCCTGATGAAGCAAGCATCGGTTCTATTTGCCACAGCTCTAGCCAGAAGTGTTTTACCAGTTCCAGGAGGACCGTAGCAGAGAACACCCTTGGGAGGATCAATACCGAGCTTGACAAATTTCTCGGGATGAAGCATCGGTAGCTCAACGACCTAGATCAGTAAAAGATTACAAATCATCTCTAAATTGTTCATTACAACCAACTGTTTAAAGAGTAGGCCTGAGTCTAATTAAACAAAAGATATCAAGGCACCAAGTAGGAATAAAAAAACTCGAACATACTTCCCGCATCTTCTCAATCTGCTCCTTGCATCCACCAACATCATTGTACGTCACATCAGGTTTCTCTTCGACAGTCATCATGGTCACACTAGGATCAATTTTTGGAGGTAGAGGAATCTGTATCTGATACTTATTCCGATCAACTCTGCGAACGCAAACAACATTGATAAGTCTCATCAGTTATAAACTACAAGAATAAATGAAGACATGAAAAAGATCAACAAAGATAAAGCAGGTACAGTAATGGCAAGTAACATATAAGGATACAGCAAAAGCTGCTAAAGGAGCAAATCAAATCCCTAACAAACAACAACACATACCCCACACGCATTCCTTCTTCAATGTCAGTAGGAGAAACCTTATCACCAAGACCTACAACAAACTGCAGTTAAGACAACCGAAACATAATTAGCAACCATCGCAGTGAAGAGGCTCTAACAATGACACATTTTATTATATTGTCGTATTGCAAGCCTCCACTGAGGCATTTTTATACGAACATACCTTTGCAATCTGCTTGACGTTGATCACATACTTGGCATCTTCAGTGTTTGGACTTATTATCTTTGTACATCTTGCAACCTGGACAGCAAGAATGTGTAATTTAAGGCCCTTATATTACCTTCAGAAGACAAGTATATCCAAGAGATGTCTTTTGGGAAGAATGAATACCTGAAGGGGCTGTTCCTCTTGCATCATCTGCTTATCTGAGACGAGATCCCATTGACTGGGAGGGGCCAACCCAGTGTCAGACTCCTTGATGCCTGCATTTAAGATGGAAAAAAGGTCGTTGCGGTTTTATACTTTTCTATGACCAATCCAGAACAGTTCAGTCATGCCACAGAAATCACAGAGAATAGCTAACTGAATGCCAAAAGCAGCAATTGGAAGACATACCACAGAGATCATTGATCTTCTTGGCAAGGTCCTTTATTTCTTTCTCAGTTTTCTTAATGGGAGCTGAGTAAGGCCCCAACCCCTGCAAATCAATTAGATTCATCAACTCTGCAAGCATGACAACATAAAAACACTGGAAAAAAAAATATGCAACCAGAAAAGTAGTACCCACTAACTACACAATTTCCAACCATTGTAAATGTACAAGACAGAGTGAACAAGATACCATGAAAAGGGAAATTTCAAGCTTACAACTCGATTAAATATTTATGAGGCAGGAGTCAGAAGACACAGCTCACGCAACCAAACTCCAAAACACCGACAGGAGAAAAGGATAATACTACCCATTAAGTTGACAGGCTCATTAGAGGGTCCCTAATCCAAAAAATTCACAATACATTCATCTAAACCTGAAGAGAAACCTGAATTCGACCCAAATCGCTATGCTCATCAGTCACAACTCGCCCGACTCGTAAAACCATTATCACCCTACAATCCCGCCGACAAAAGGATAAATCTTGCACGACGAACTCACAGCAGAAATCAACCCGATACCGAAAGAGATAAAACCAGACGTATGTTACCCAAAAGTAAACAGAGACCGAACCGACAGTCCTCCAAACTAAAGCTAGAAACTTGGATTACCACACAACGTCAAACCAAATGGAAACTGAAATAAACTCCATAGCTAACAACGCAACTCGAATCTGGGATACCAGACGATCCAGATATAGAAATTCGAACAAGCTAAGCTGAAAAGAGAATTAGGGTTCTGCAGTCGTACATAAGTCTTGAGGAGAGCGATGTCGTCTTCGTCGAGCGGACGAGGGTTCTTCTCATCTCTGATCTCATCCTCAATATCTCTCGCCATTTGATTTCCTACGGATTTCGGATCGATGACGGAGAAGTGAAAGAAAGACCTTCAAGAATGACGATCTTCCGTGCCGGAGAGGAAATATAAAGAGAATTTTTTTTTTCCTCCTTTTTCTTCTCTGCGGCGTAGCGGCGAAGAATCGTCACGTGCCGGTCACGTGCAATTTGGGCTGCTAGTTTTGGTTAATGGGCCACTTTGGGCCATATTAATTTATGCCCAAGGGGGTGGATAATCCACCAGAAATATCCGAAAATTTAATTTCAAAAAATCTATTAAAAACTATTTTTTTAACAAAATAAATAAATAAATAAAATTTTCTAAAATATGGGCCCATTAGCCCAATATGACGCAACTCGGGTCGGGTTCTCGTTATCCACCGCCTCCTGGTTCCTCCTGCAACTATCCGCCTGTTTAAAAAAAAAACTTGTATGGATGTGTGGCTTATACATCACTACATCTCTCTCTCCGCAAGTCTCTTCATCGTTTTGTGCATAATCTCCTTCCACTGGATACTGTTTCCGACATCGATACACGGCTTCGAGTTTCTTCTTCTTCTTCTTTGGTCTGATTTTTCCTTTTTCTCTCTCTGGACTGAATGAGCTCCCTATGCCTTCCTTGGGTACGTTCCCTCGGAATTCTTACGGTTTGTCGCGTGTTTTGCTTTTACGAATTTGTTTATTTTATTGGTTTGAATGGTACCTCAGTTTGAAACCCTTTGTGCTGAATTTGTCTCTGGCATGATCAATTTCCTTCTATATTGTTCACATTCGTTTTACAAATGTTGTTTTTGGCTGGTTTCGTTTGCTGGGTTCGTCCAGTATTGGCTCTGAATGGCCCTCTTGAAACTATAGCTTGCCCATTGCAGTGGTGGAAACGAGGCTATGCTTTGAAATTTTCCATTTTTCTTGGTTTTGTCCCGTGTTTGCTGGGTTCTTCCAGTATTATAAGCATTGTTTAACAAAGTTTCTGGATTAGTCTGAATTCAAGTTTAAGGTGGATAGGATGACCTTTCAGCTCCTAGTTATGCTCTCTGGTTTGATCTCTTGTGTATGTTTCCACCATGGAAGCAAAAAGTTCGTGCTTTGTTTATCAGATTCTTGTTTGGAACGTTCGAGTGAATAAAGGATATGCATTTCAATGTTCCTGCGGTGATGTTTCCTGTCAAAAGCATGTCAAGTGTTCTCACTGGAAATATTGTTATCTCTTATGTTTTCTCTCCTCTCGTTTCAGTGTTCCTATGTGCGGATTCTTGCTGAAGATATACTGTTTTGATGGTTCCTATACCCTGATGCTTAATCTTGCAGATATAGCTGCTGTTCAGCCTTCCTTGCAAGCTCATCTTGTTCCATTGGGGGCTCAAAATATTATCCAGGCTAAAACTTTACCGAATCCATGGAAACAATCGCAGTTTTCTAAGCATTTGGAGCTCTATGCTGGGCATCACCACACCAGAGGATGCAAACTTATCATTGCTACAGTTGCCACAGTTGAAACCAAAAGCCGGGTTCAGAGAGAAACAGAACCAAGCGGTTCACTGGTGTCGCCTTGTCCAAGCATCTCGAGCAATCAAAATGGAAACACTGTTGACGAAGATGTGGAACAAGTGGATGAAAGAGAAAGGTTGAGAAGGATGAGGATTTCCAAGGCAAATAGGGGGAATACCCCTTGGAACAAAGGCAGGAAGCACAGTCCAGGTGAGATGTTTGTATATACTGTTGGAGAATTCTCTCTGTCTTTGCTTCCAGTTTGGAACATTTTAGCAGTATTTCTTTTATTGCCGTGTGCAGAAACCCTTCAGAAGATTAGAGAAAGAACAAAGATTGCAATGCAGAATCCAAAGGTGATGTCATGTAAGAATGGTTCTATATGTCTTCCTAGAAGAGTTGGCCATGATGTGTCTCGTGGATTCATAACCCGAACCATGCGTCAGATTATTCCCGCTACATGTTCTCTTCTGCTGTCAGCCTGTCATGTTTTCTTTTCAAAGATAAAACTTGCAGAATTATAACCCTAAAATATAGGTATTCATCAAAGTTTGAAGAGTCCAAGGAACCATAATTGTTAGTGTATTCGGTCATTTGTGAGTGCTTTATTCGTCTAAACAAGTGTTCTTCCCATGTTTTCTTGTGCAGATCAAAATGAAATTGGCGAGTCTTGGGCGTGCACAGAGGTCACTCTATTATTGTGCTTCTAACTTGTTGATATTCATAGGTTTTCCTTTGGCTGTGTCACTGTAACACTATTCTCCGATTTTGCATGGCTTCAACAGCAAGGAGACGAGATTGAAAATTGGGGAAGGAGTGCGGCAGCGATGGGAAAGGCGGAAAGAGGGGATTATGGTGCAGGAAGGCTGTCATTACGAGTGGCAAAACTTGATAGCAGAAGCTGCTAGAAAAGGATCTACCAATGAGGCAGAGCTTCAGTGGGATTCTTACAAGACCTTGGATGAACAGCTTCAACAGGAATGGCTCGAAAGCATAGAACAGAGGAAAGTAATGCGAGGGGGCAAAGGTAACAGGCGAGCTCCCAAGTCTCCGGAACAAAGACGGAAAATTGCAGAAGCCATAGCCGCTAAATGGGCTGATCCTGTAAGTTCCGTCTGGTATTTATTGAATCAAAATGCTCCAGTGTGTGTTCATGTCCATCCCTAATTTTGTTTCTTTTTTTTCTCTAACCAGGCTTACCGAGAGCGGGTTTGCTCTGGCTTGTTGAGATATCACGGAACATCTGATGGAACCGAGAAACGCAGGAGAAAACCTAGCAGCAATGCGGAACCCAGAAAGAGGAGCCCTGCAAAGAAAAGCAGGAGGAATGCGGAGAATTCTTCAGGAAGTGACAATCGAAGCCAAATTCAACTAATGAAACTGCGGAAACGTAAAACCCCCGTGTATAAAGATCCTTTCGCAAGTTCAAAACTGGAAATGATAAAGAGTATCAGAGCAAAGCGAGTAGCAGAAGAATCTAAGAAAATGGAAGCTGTAGATCGGGCAAGGTCCGTGACTTAGCCATCTAAACTCAAAACTTAACATGAATAGAGTGAAACAAAATTGTTAAAATTTCCTTGTGATATTTTTTTTTCTCCTCAGGGAACTGATTGCAGAAGCTGAGAACGCGGCAAAGGCACTCGAGCTTGCTGCAATGAAAAACCCAGTTGCTCAAGCATCGTTGTTAGAGAGTAGAAAGCTCATAGCCGAAGCAACCCAACTGATTGAATCTATAGAAGATGAGACATTCTCATCTGCTCTGCCAAATCAGCCAACTAGTCTTGTGGAGTTAAACATGGGCCCTCAGAACAGAGACACAAACAAACAGAAACCAGAAGGCATCAATGGAGCCCATTATATGTTCCAATTCACCATGAGCAAAGACAACTCCTGTATCACAGTGAACGGTAACAGCAAAAATCTTCTATTGAGCTCTAGGTCCAGTGATTTACAGCCATTCAGCTCTGAAGGTATGGCCAAGCAGTCTGTTCATGCAAAACAACTCAACGATGTCGAGGGAGACAGAGCTGTGAAACTCGGGACAAACCCTCACCCGAATGGAACCAGAGTTCTCCCCTCAGAACCGAACAGAACAGTTGGACTTCTGGAGAATCCTGTTCCAAACGGTACCAAAGTCCAGATCGCCGAGGAAAAGGTTGCACCTTTGAAACCAGGAGCCATAACCAGAAAATGGGTCCGTGGAAGACTGGTCGAAGTCACAGAAACAACCTAACTTTTGTCTGTAGGACATATCAGATCATCTAGAACTAAACTCAATAGTCGATCATATGTCAGATTCTAAAGCTGCAGGAGGTATGTATGTATGTGGCATCTGGCGACCCAGCAGAGGAAATGGTATCGTAAAATAGCTCGTAGTGATTGAAATTTTGGCATACAGTTTCATACTCGAGCAGCATTTTTTCCAGTTTGTAATGAGCCATTGTATCTACAACAGTAACTTGATCATTGTATGAAGAATTTCAGGTTAGTTGCCATTCATCTAGAACCATGTCTAAGTTTACAGAAAGTGATTCTGAAACCCAACTTTTTTGGCGGGGCAAAAAAAAGGGAACTCCGACAGCAATCTGGTACTGTCATTACTTTTTCCTCTCAACATCATTGCATTGTTCATCATTTTGCACAATCCATTGACAGTCACTGATCCAAATGCTGAACCTACAAAACCGGCATTCTAGCTTTTCATGAATAGGTAAAATGGGTTTGCTCTGTTTTATCAAATACTAATCTTCCCAAGGTTACTGCAGCAAAGTAGACAACAAGTCAAAACCAAACCGTGTTTGTTATGTCCCAAGTCCCAACTATGAAAAACTTATGAACCAGTCTTCTGAGTTCTGCTTCCCATTTTTGCCGTAACTTCTGCTCTTGGACCCCGCAAAGTCAAATCCTTTCTTATTTCCTATTGATTCAGAAATTTCACCAGTGGTCTTCCATGGCGGAAGTCGTCTTCCCTTTTTCTTCACGTTATTGTTGTCTTCTAGTCTTCGTCTCGACCATTATATCTGAATCTCTTCATCTTCATTACGTTGATTTTCTATAAAATCTGTGATTTTTTGGTGATCCATCAAGAGAATGCATCTGAGTTCTTATTAGTTTTGTCGTGTTCCCCTCTGTTCTCTTCTTTGTTCTTCATTATTCAAATCATCTTAGGGTTGACCGATCAATCTGAAATTCCTTCACTTTCCTTCTTCCTCGCAGAAGAATTCATCTGGGTTTTGCTTAATTTTCTCGAATTTCTCTTTAAAAGCATAAAAATCAAACCTCTATCTGTTTCGCCATGAACGACGAATCCTCCACCCAAAGCCCTATCTTCGGCAACAACATCGAAGGAGAAGAAATCATGGGAAGGGTAATACTGGTAGCAGTCGTGGTCCTTTTCATGGCGGTTCTCTTCGTCCTCCTGTTTCACCTCTACGCAAGGCTATTCTGGTGGCGCGTGGAACAACACCTCCATCGAACCCAGCACCGATCACAGTCCGATCCCGGTTCCACCATCATCGGTCGTCAACGACGTCGTTTCATCTTCGTGCAAGGCCAGGACCCTTCTCTCTCCTCCGGTCTCGACCCTTCAACCCTCGGCTCGATCCCTGTCGTCGTCTTCAAGCCACAGGACTTCAAAGACGGGCTCGAGTGCGCCGTTTGCCTCTCTGACCTCGTGGACGGCGACAATGCCAGGCTTCTCCCGAGCTGTAGCCATGGCTTCCACGTTGATTGCATCGACATGTGGTTTCAGTCTCACTCCACTTGTCCAGTTTGCAGAAACGTGGTTGGTTCTGTCGCAGGAATATCCGAACATAGAGATGATGGTTTGTCTCAGAATCTCCATGACTCATCCCAAGATCCGATTTTGGATTCTGGGTTTTCGACAGAACCGCCAAATTTTCCGACAAATGTGCTCGTGTGGGGAGACCAGAATCAAGTTAGTAGCGTTGGACTCTCGGTCGTTGAAGATACCGTGCAAGCAAATTCTTCAAACGAGCATCATCAAAGCCTGCTAGGTTCCGGCGACGGTACCGCGATTCCGGCGATGGTGGTGGTGGAGATTCCGGCGAACCCTAGTGAGTGTTTGCCGGCTACGACATCGACTAGATCCGTGGAAGAAGAATCTAAGTCTCGGGTGTTGGTTAGGCTTAGATCATTGAAGAGATTGTTGAGCAGAGAGAAGAGAGTTGCAGCCTGCGGTTCTAGTTCCAGTGGCTCCACCAATGTCTGAATTCGGAATTTCGAATGTTCGATATTCCGGAATGTAGAACGAATCCATCTGCTATCAAGAGTTCAAGATTCAGGAAGATTACTTCCGCCGCAAGAAACTAACTGGTTTTCGTTTGTTCACGAGACAGAAGTTAACAGTCCCTTTCTATGTTCTGCAAGAAGAGCAAGGAAAAAGATTCCATGATCTTCACAATATTATTTGTTGATACTATAATATAATAAATATCCATGAAGATTAATATGAGCTTATTAACATTTTCATATCCAAAATATAGGTAGTTCAACCGGTAAAACGAGACGTAAAATGTTTATCTCGTCCTGAATTCGAATCTTAAATTTTGGGAGAAAATGTATATTCCAAATCAATTGGCTAGTTTCCGACCAGTAATTAGTCTGAAACTTGATTAAGAATACTCGTTTAATAAAAAAACGTTTTCATGGCGGGGC
>NW_010965696.1:321916-326430 GCF_000463585.1 Tarenaya hassleriana
AATGGGTATGGGGGTGTTCTTCCGATGCCTAGCAACTTGGTTTCTTCTCCCCATAAAAAAATTATTACATTTTGTATTTTGTTTTAAAGATATTCATATATTATTCACAAAAAAAAAAGATATTCATGTGTTCACAGTCCGACAATTAATTCTAATATTGTGCATCAAAATCATATTTGATTATATATTCTAATTACTTTTTGCTACCTTTTTTATAAATTGCATTGGCTTTTAAATAGTGAAAGTTTTAATTCTGTCCCCTCACAAAGGAAAAAAAACAAAGGACATGTGGTCATTTGATCGAAAATTTTCTAAATTTAAGAGATGAGCAAAATTACACTTTCCCTTTTCACACATGTTACACGAAATTTGCTTTTGTTATAGTTTGAAATTAAGAAATTTTATCAAAGTTTGAAATAAGTGATACACATGCATACATATGAATATATATATATATATATATATATATATATTCAGAAGAAAAGTTATTATTAGTGGATACTAGGTAACATAAATATGATAATTATTATATTAAATTCAAGAGATTATCTTATTAAAAATTATAAGTTTTATAAAAGGTGGTTCATTCTACGTTTATTATAAACATTATCATAAACTATAACATTTATACACAAAAAAACTTCAAAGTATTATACTTGTATAAAAATCACATCCTCAACTCATCATAAAAAATCATCAATTTATCTTTTTTAACAAAAATATATATTTTTTAAAAAAAAATAATTATGAAATAAATAGTTACTAGTTTGGTATAAAACAAGTGAAATTTATTATATATTAATATATTTTTATGAACATCCGTAAAAAAAATAAGAAGTCTATCATGAGTGTACATATATATATAAATGATTTTCAATTATACATTTTAAATCTAATTCATATATTTCAAAAAAAAAACTAATTGTATTGTTTAATTTAACTTTTTAAGTCATTTTCATCATAAATATAAATCAAATACAAAATAAAAATATATATAAAACGTGCAAAATAACGTTTCAGATTAAAACAAATGTTATTCGACAGTTATCTAATACTAATAAAGATAATTTTGTAAACCTTTTCGCGAACTTAGTAATAAAAAAGCCCGATATAAAACACTATAGTAATACGGCGAAGGTAGATCTAAAACGTGTGAATATTGTGGTAGTTGAAATAATAATTATAACTTAAATGTTTTCAATAAAAAAAATAAATAACCTCTATCCTAATGAAAATTTATTGAATTAAAAATGGACCGTTAACGTACACAGCTGCCTCCCAGACAGCGATAGGACGATGAGATAGATACATTTATATTATTTAATTTAACGTAAAAAATACTATATCCACTAAAATCGGAATATTCGGTGGTACAAACTTATTTATTTTAATGGGTTTTTTCTTGTTAGAGAGGGTATAAATATAAAGTTTTTCTATGGATTGAATAATGTTTTTGAATTTTTATTTAGAGTTGAAATATATAAATTAATATAATAAAAATTAAATGAGATGTTTTAAAAAGTTAAGCGTTTTTTTTTAGTTTTTCTATGTCATAATAATTTCTTTATTGTAGACAAAAATCACTTGCGGTACAAAATCTGTAAGAACAATAGGCGTAAATACATTTGAATCACTAATCCAATGGCTCCTTTCGACCAGTTTTTATTTCTATTATAACAAATATTCATCGCATTCTAAAAAAAATCTTTTTCACTATACACAAATTATCCGTTTTATTGAAATATTTTTAAAAATCCATAATAATTTTTAATTTAAATCTAGGATATGATAAATATACAAAAAAAATAGAAATTCGTAATATATCCGAACCATCTATCTTTGACTGCATTAATTGTCGTACTTTTTACCTTCTCCGAAAATATAATAAATGTCTATTTAACTTTTTTGCCACATTTACTAAATTGAGATGTTTGTCTTATAAAAATGAAAAAGTGTTTAGTATTAATGACACAGAGACATGAATGGAGTGTGTGTGTGTGTGTATATATATATAATGGAAAAAAAATCAAACATAAAAATATAATTTTCAGTTTTAAAGATAAAGAGTGATTAATTTTTCAAAAAATAATATATAATTTTTATCTTATATTTTGTTTTCTTTGCCCGACATATTAAATCTGAATAAAGATGCACAATTATTGGCGGCCCTTTTTAAAAAAAATAAAAACAAAGTTGGATTTTGCATGCATTATATTTTATCGGCTACGCTCATACAAGGCCACTAGACATTCACATTCATTGTCGTTGACCCTACATGTAAAGTAGTTACCTTATTTTAAGAATATATATATATATATATATGTTCCTACTACAGAGTGTTATAAACTTATAAACTATAGTTATTACAATTATTAGGATTTACAAACCAATTAAATAATAAAAAGAATAAGAATCAAATAAAGTTCATATATCTTTTCCGTAACATTTTACATATAGGCCCTATTATATTTATAATCATAAGTGCATGAAACAAAAATAACATGTTATTGACCCTTTTCTCTAGGCAGGCACATTGATGAATTATAACACGTCGTGAAAATATACCTTTTTAAAAATTTATTTTTCTGTAAAGCATTTTATAAATAAAAAAAATTAGAAATAATCTGACAAGAACACTGTCGCATATACGCCTGTCCCGTAATATATGTCGTCCAAGAATTATTCCCACTAGTCATTATTTTAAAATACCAATTTTGTAAAAGGCAACAAAAGAATTGTATCAAATTTCTAAGAAAAAAAAAGTTGGATATAATATATAGAGTTTCTCGATACAGAAAATGAAAAATAATATTTTTATAGACAAGTGGGCCTATAAAATTTTGAAAGTTCCACTCAAGAAAATCATGTAACCAAATTTTATTTATTTATTTATTTAGTTTATCGCCTAAATTTCGACGATAAAATCCCAGCCCCGACAGCTACCACTCTTCACGAGCACATTCATCACCATCATCTTCAACATGACAGGAAAAATGACACCTATCAAAAACTTCATAGCCAGATTCTCCGACTTCAAGAACAACAAAAAACTCATACTCCTCTCCGCCGCAACCGCCTTGCTCCTCCTCGTCGCCGTAGCCGGAATATCCGCCGGAGCCTCCGCTAAAGCCAACTCGAAACCCACCAGGACTTTGTCTCCGGCGTCCCACTCCGTCCTGAGGTCAGCTTGTAGCTCGACCATCTACCGAGATCTCTGTGTCTCCGCCGTCTCCACTGCTGCAGCAGTGACAGGTTTATATACATTTCATGAAAACAACTATATATATATATATATTGTTGGGTATTTTCATTGTCATTTTTTTTTACTTATATATTATAACAAACATTGATGTGTAAATTTGGCGACAGGACAAGAGCTAACGTCGCAGAGAGACGTGATCGAGGCGTCACTGAACATAACCAAGATCGCAGTGGAACACAACTACTTCACCGTCAAGAAACTGTTAAAGAATAGGAAAGGTTTAACGGAACGCGAGAAAACGGCGTTACACGACTGTCTGGAGACGATCGACGAGACATTGGATGAGATTCATGAAGCGGTGGAGGATCTCAACGGATACCCTAACGAGAAGAAATCTCTCCGACAGCACGCAGATGATCTCAAAACCCTAATCAGCTCCGCCATTACCAACCAAGAGACCTGTCTCGATGGCTTCTCTCACGACAAAGCCGACAAGAAAGTCCGCAAGGCCTTGGAGAAAGGCCAGGTAGCATACATTACATACATACATACATACATACATACATACATACATACATACATACATTAAATTAAAATCCACTTTATTCGTTCTTATTCGTTAGATTTAGAGGAAAAAATCTAATGAAAAATATTAAATATTTACGTGAATACGTTAACACTTCTCTGCATTTGATTCCCGTGACGACGTTTTGTCATTCGGACAGTACATATGCACATGCGGTTGGTCACTGTAAATTATTAAACATTAATATATATGTATATATATATATATATAAAACAGGAAAATCCCATATTTTTTCAAATCTCACACATGGATAGGTTCACATAGGCATCGTTGTTGGAGTTGATAATGTTATTTTGTACGGCACAAAAATGAACATCCGCTAAAATTATTGTTAAGCGCCGTTAATTAGGGGGCGTGACGGATAGACTTTGAATGTTAATAATTAATACTATTAAATACAACTCATCAGTTAGTGTAACAATAATATTATGTCGGAAAAAAGAACAAAATATATGACCACAACATTAAAATCATTATTTCAAATCATACGGTCAAAATAGGTACACGTAGAGCACATGTGCAGCAACGCACTAGCGATGATCAAGAACATGACCGACACCGACATCGCCAGCTTCGAGCTCAAGTCCAACAACCACCACCGCAAGCTCATGGAGGAGACGGTGGCGGCGGCGGCGGTTGTCTCCGGCGATGGGTGGCCGGAGTGGATATCCGCCGGCGACAGGAGGTTGCTACAGGCGACGACGGTGAAGGCCGACGCCACGGTGG
>NW_010965696.1:326761-336967 GCF_000463585.1 Tarenaya hassleriana
GCAGGAATGTCGTTGACGGAAGCACCACTTTCCACTCCGCAACTGTTGGTGAGTTTTCATTCTTTTTTCTTTTTTCTTTTTTCTTTTTTACCAATACAAATTATATTTTTTATTTTTATCATTAATTAGTGTTTGCTTTGAAGATTCACGTCCAAGATGTTAGGTTGAGACAATACATACGATAAAAAAAAAAATCTCATCTGAAACGTCATTTACTGACATTAGTCCAAAAAATAATAAAAATTATGTAGAGTTCTCAATAATTTTAAAATCTAAGTTATATATATTTTTTCTACTTAATTTGAATTATTTATTAAAAAAATATCATTTATATTTGAATTTTTATTATTACAAAAAAATTCTTCCACAACTTGACAATGAAAATGTATTAGAGTTTGAATTTTTCAAAATTGGATTTGAGTTTTTTTTTTTAAACTTTGAGGAATAATTTGGCTTTGAAAACGATATAAATTTGGGAAAGACAAATTCGAACTGAAACTCAGATAGATATGAATCTGATATTTCTTGGATCGTCTCAATGGGTATGGGGGTGTGTCACGCCTGTGTCCTTTTCCAAGTAGACAAAACAACCTTTGGATTGCTTCGAGTACTTTTGTCTTTTTGCCACGTCATTGTTGACTTTTCCATGCCATCTTGTCCACGTAGACATTAATCGTGACATTGCTTTAATTTCCATGTGGTGATTAGATTACAACTTGTTCGCATTCAAGAGTCCATCCCGCAAGGACAGTGACGTGCTTTTATATGCATAACATGCATATATATATATATATATATATAATTCATCAATTATATACGAATGTGACGCCGGGGTAGCCGTTAGGAATAACATTATAGCTTATTTCAAATCTACCAATTAAAATATTATTCTTTACAAACCCATGGTTTTGATGATTGTATATATTTGAAATTGACTATATATGATCTTTAATCAACGAACAAACCACTACGTGGCATAGGGTGACTACCAGGGGTTTTGATTTCGGTACAATTGGATTATTCTCCATCTTCTAAAAAATTATAACCATTCAAATTTTATCATAGATTTAATTCCATTCGGTTTTTTTGTTTGTCTTCGGATTTTCTTGATAAAAATGTATTGTAAAAAATCGATTTTTTCGTTATTTTTTTTAATATTCGAATCCTATT
Organism: Tarenaya hassleriana; assembly: GCF_000463585.1. NCBI lineage: Eukaryota > Viridiplantae > Streptophyta > Magnoliopsida > Brassicales > Cleomaceae > Tarenaya > Tarenaya hassleriana. The sequence continues at coordinate 327,932 of NW_010965696.1, forward strand.
CCGTTTGATTTCATTTTTTATATCTTAAAAAATCATATTTATTATATTTGCCAATTAACGCCTGGTTTTTGTCGTTGTATCCTCTGAAACAGCCGTGGTGGGAGAAAGGTTCTTGGCTCGAGACATAACGTTCGAGAACACGGCCGGACCGTCCAAGCACCAGGCCGTGGCGCTACGAGTTGGCTCGGACTTCTCCGCCTTCTACCAATGCGACGTGCTAGCCTACCAAGACTCTCTCTACGTCCATTCTAACCGTCAGTTCTTCGTGAAGTGCATCATCGCCGGCACCGTAGACTTCATCTTCGGAAACGCAGCCGTCGTCTTACAAGACTGCGACATCCACGCCAGGAGACCCAACTCCGGTCAGAAAAACATGGTCACTGCCCAAGGTCGGACCGACCCGAACCAGAACACAGGGATAGTGATACAGAAATGTCGGATCGGCGCCACGTCAGATCTCCAGGCTGTGAAGGGGAGCTTTCCGACGTATCTTGGCCGTCCATGGAAGGAATACTCACGGACGGTCGTGATGCAGTCCGAGATCTCGGACGTGATTCGACCGGAAGGTTGGCATGAGTGGAACGGTAACTTCGCCTTGGACACTTTGACGTATGGAGAGTACGCGAACACAGGAGCAGGGGCAGGGACCGCAAATAGGGTGACTTGGAAGGGCTTTAAGGTCATTACAAGTGCCACCGAGGCTCAGGAGTTTACGGCCGGCCAGTTTATTGGTGGTGGAAGCTGGTTGTCGTCGACTGGTTTCCCTTTCTCCCTCGGTCTTTGAGTGGAAATAAGAACGACTTAATTTTGGTTAATTTGCTGTTAAAATGTTTAATTATGCGTTAATTGAAGGTTTGAGAGATGTGAGGTTGTTGACGATTAGGCCTATGCATTGTTAGCTAGGCCAAAAAAAATTAAATAAGTAAATATCAACGCTCCAAATCTTTAAATTTTTAATAAAGTTATTAGTAAACATGTTGTCCATATAAAGACTGTTCTTGGGTCGGAGGTTTATCTAGTCAACGCGTTCGGAAGATAGTAGATATGTTCTCCCTTGTATATATATATATATATAAAGTTAAGATGAGATTTAGTACCGGTAGTTTTAGTTTTAGTTGAAGAACAATGTTGGGTTATCGGGTCGTGGAATTGGGTTTTGAAATTGGGCCGAAGTTGACCCAATGGGTCACAGGAAGCCGAGGCTTATAATATAAGCCTAGAGTGTATTGTGTATATGTATATATATATATATATATATATTTTATAGAGGTATAGTTCTCTGATGTCCAAATCATTAAAAAAAATTTAATTTAAAATATATATATATATATATATATATAAAAATGATTAGACCATATATTTGATTTATATTTTTTGTATGCTTTTTGTGCACAAGTGTGGATCATTTTAACCATTGCATATACGAATTGAAGTTACGTTCAAGTATTTATGATGTGTGCATGCTATATCATGCGTTAAACATTAAATTAAACTATGTGTTATACCAAAAAAATGCGTAGAAATCCTTAATTACTGATGATTAAATATTAAATGACGAATTATACAAAAAAAAAAGATATAATGAAAAATAAGGCGAGGTTAGCGCCACTAGATGTGGATTTGAGGGAGATGATTTTGTTCCTCGTTGGACAGTGCATTTAATATGTTTGCAGATGTTATTAAGAAGCCATTACAAAAGGAAATAAAAATATCATTCTATATTTGATTATATGCTTTCATCATAGGCATAAATGAAAATGATTGCTCTTTTACACGATCTCATTTAAATTTTGGATTACAAAGATGTCCAACATTTTCTTTGGTACAAATAAAAGAACATCCTATAATGTTTTTTACAAAAATGCATAATTTTTGTTCCAACTTTTATCTATTTTTTATTCGATGGAATATAACAAAAAAAACTTTGAAATATGATTGATCCTAAATTTTCAAAATAAAATATTTCATGATATTAGTTTTGGCGAAAATTTGATAATATATTTTAAAAAAAAAAATTGTATGAAAAAATTATATGTATATATATATAAGTCTTTATATTATATTATGTAACTTACATTCCAATATGATAATATATATATATATATATATATATATATATATATATATCTCATTCTTTCTAACATTATAGCTCTTTTACACGATCTCATTTAAATTTTGGATTACAAAGATGTCCAACATTTTCTTTGGTACAAATAAAAGAACATCCTATAATGTTTTTTACAAAAATGCATAATTTTTGTTCCAACTTTTATCTATTTTTTATTCGATGGAATATAACAAAAAAAACTTTGAAATATGATTGATCCTAAATTTTCAAAATAAAATATTTCATGATATTAGTTTTGGCGAAAATTTGATAATATATTTTAAAAAAAAAAATTGTATGAAAAAATTATATGTATATATATATAAGTCTTTATATTATATTATGTAACTTACATTCCAATATGATAATGTATATATATATATATATATATATATATATATATATCTAATTCTTTCTAACATTCTAACAATTTTTAACTTCAAGAACATGGTTTCATATAAATAAAAAATTTATTATATTTTATACAATGAAGGGATAAAATCCCTTTGGGAAAAGAGTTTGGACAATGCATGTCTGAAGCAAAATAACGGTCGCGAAGCCGCAATTTCCGGTCGAGTAGCCGAAATATCCCCTATCACTTAGACGCGTATTTTCATGACATGAAAATTTAATATATAACCAAAAAAAAGAGCGTTTGAATTAGGCCCACACGGCCACCAGTTGACTTCTCTACTCTCCAGTCTTCTGTGAGTTGTCCCGCTTCATGCTTATAACGCGTTAACCAGATATAAACCATTCAAATTTATTCCGGTTTAATCTGTTAACCGACTAAAACCGAACCAAAACAATGATTAATACCTTATTATCTGACCTGAATAACAGATGCATGCAATGGTTATACTGAGTATATAACAGGTTAAATGTTGGTATAGGTTGGCATTGCCCGGTTTGAATCTCTTTTCATTTCTTCTTCTTAAACCAAAATTCATCACAAAACTCAAAACAAATAATACCAACCCAATGCACTTGACCGATTATATCTTATGATAGGTTAACTGTATTTATTGTTATTACATCAGTATCTAAACAAAGTTTAATGATCAAATCCATACCATTAGCTCTTTCCTAACCGGGAAGTAAACCAAGCTGAACCAATCTGATAACCGGGATCCATAGTTTCGAATTCGGGGGCAAACTAGGCTGCAAGAGCCACTTGCGGGAGAGCACGTGGCCATATCAACTTCGTCGAATATCGAATACGCAAGTGGCAGAGGTAACTCGGATATTTCAAGATAATGTTACAAAATTTTAATTTCTTTTTTTTTTTTTTTGCATATGATTGGGATGTGGATCAATTATATAGATATCAGACATACGCGGAGAGCAATATTTACGCTGTTAATATAGATATTCAAGGCAATTATTTAATTGATTTAATTAACCATAAGTATATTAGTATCAGTTTTGAAATTATAAATAGGGTCAATATTAGTAACACCTAAAACATAAGGTAATGAACCAACGTATAAGAATCAACAGAATATTGTATTGCCTTTACTGAATTAACCATAAGTGTATTAGTGTCACAATTGAAATTAAATGTAGAGTGATAATAATAACTTAAGGGCATAAAAAAAATTGAAACATGCTATTAGTTATATTATTGAAAAAAATGATTTTAAAAAGTGCGTGCATATATATGAAATTTTAGTATCATTTCGAAACTATAAATTAAGGGTTAATATTAATAACACCTAAAACACAATGAAATGAACCAACTTGTACGAATAAAGACTATACAGATATATATGTGGTTGTGGACAATCTTATAAACGATATTATTTGTATAAAACAAATATCAATAGATCGAATATGAAAATGATGGTAAAACCATGTACTATATAATATGGGGACGGCGTGTCGAGTTTGACCACGACTAATTTGTAATTAATTCATTTAAAACAGTGAACGGTCCAATACCAATACATGGTTTTTTTGGGGGGATAAAGAAAGGAAACTACCAAATGGAATATTTAATTAATTGAATAATCACGGTGATTAGGCGTCAATTATCGGTCTCCACATGGAAATGTATAATTTATTGGCACATTTCACCAAGAAGCATCATAAGAATCAGCCCATCACAATCACACTCATATATTCATTCTCACAACTTTATAAAGTCCACAACACAAAACATAAACACATGGTTCTCTACATCATCACTTTTTGGTAAAACATTAAAACCCACAAAAAAAAAAAGAGAGAGAGAAACAGAAAACAAAACCCTAAATTTCAGAAATCCAAAATTTTTGGGAAAACCCAGAAAAAGCTGTAGCTAGATTTCTTTGGCTATGGATTCTGTGAAGTCCATAAAGGGTTATGGCAAAGTAGACGAAGCCCAGGATTTGGAGTTGAAGAGAAAGACGCGGCGGCGATTGATTTTGATATCGGTCTCCGCCGTCGTTCTTGTCGCCGTGATTATCGCCGGCGTGATCGCCGGCGTCGTCCATTCCCGGAGAAACAACTCGCCCGAGTCGGCACTGACTCCACCTCCAACATTAACACCGGCCGCGTCACTCAGAACTGTCTGCAGTGTGACTCGGTACCCTGCTTCGTGCATCTCTAGCATCTCGAAGCTTCCGTCGTCGAACACGACAGATCCGGAGGTTCTGTTCCGTCTTTCATTGACTGTTGTTGTCAATGAGCTTGCTTCGTTGTCGGATTTGCCGGAGAGGCTCGCCGGGGAGACGGGGGACGATCGAATCAAATCGGCGATAAGGGTGTGCGGAGATCTGATCGAGGAGGCTATCGATCGGCTTAACGACTCTGTTTCCGCCATGGATGTCGGCGATGGACAGCAAATCCTGAACTCCTCGAAGATCGAAGATCTAAAGACATGGTTGAGCGCCGCCGTCACAGACTACGACACGTGCTTCGACGCACTCGACGAACTCGCCTTCAACAAAACAGAGTACGCAAACTCCACAATCGTGAATAGTCTGAAATCGGCCATGAAAAACTCCACCGAGTTCACTAGCAACAGTCTCGCCATCGTTTCCAAGATCCTCAAGGCCCTCGGCGATCTGGGGATCCCGATCCACGGGCGACGGCTGCTCGCTGGAGATGGGTTCCCGGCGTGGGTTGGTCAGGCGGAGCGGCGGCTGCTGCAGGCGGTGGACGTGAGACCGGACGTGACGGTGGCGGCGGACGGATCCGGAGACGTGAAGACGGTGAACGAGGCGGTGGCGAAGGTGCCGAAGAAGAGCAAGACGAGGTTCGTGATCTATGTGAAAGGAGGTACATATGTGGAGAATGTGGTGATGGATAAGAGCATATGGAATGTGATGATTTACGGCGATGGGAAGACGAAGACCATTATTTCCGGAAGCAAGAATTTCATCGACGGTACTCCCACCTACGAAACGGCGACGTTTGGTGAGTCCTCTGCTCTCCACTCTTCATATTATTAGCTTCAGCTAAAAAAAATATATATATAATTCATTTGAAATTTTAGCAAATTGGGTATTTGGTTAATTGTGTTTTCCCCAAATTTGCTAGATTTTGCCCAGATTCTGCTAATTTTAGAAAAAAAACAGGGCTTTGAGTAATTGCCTAGATTCTGCTAATTTCAGATTGGATTTCAATAAAGAAAATGATCAGAATTAGTATTGAAAAATGCCAAAAATATATATCAACTTTGATATGAAGGAAAGACTTAATATATATACATATATAAAGTAACCCAAAAAATGTACTCCGAAGATGATATTATTTGTTATCTAATTTTTAAATTCAATTTCTTTAACAATAATTTTTGCACAAAGTTTGAATTGTTTTTCTCCTAATACATTTATAAATACGCAGCAATACAAGGGAAAGGGTTCATAATGAAGGACATTGGAATCATAAACACGGCAGGAGCGGCTAAGCACCAGGCCGTGGCCTTCCGGTCTGGTTCCGACCTCTCCGTATACTACCGGTGCTCCTTCGACGCTTTCCAAGACACTCTCTACCCTCATTCCAACCGTCAGTTCTACCGCGATTGCGATGTTACAGGTAATATCTAATTATATATACTTATATATGTCTTACTTATATATATAAACCTTAAGAGCAAATCTTAAAATTTGTAATGGTTGTGATCACAGGTACCATCGATTTCATATTTGGTAACGCAGCAGTCGTCTTCCAGAACTGCAACATTCATCCCCGTCAGCCGCTTTCCAACCAGTTCAACACCATTACAGCTCAGGTAAAGACATTACTGCAAATTTTTTACTTATCCTTGAAACGGATCGGGCATTCGAATTTTGGGAGGTAACCGGCTTCGGCCTCACCACTCGGGTATCTCGTCTCGTCTTCGTGACAAAAAGACGGTCGACGAGACTTGTACTCAAACCCGTGACTTAAGTTTTCGCGGGTGAAAAACCCGATCTCGTATTCCTCGACGGCCGCATTCTTGAGTTTTGAATACCCGTCCGATGATATCCGTAGGATGGATTTTCTAAATGATTTTGATCTCTATCCATAATGTCAGGGCAAGAAGGATCCGAACCAAAACTCCGGAATCTCAATTCAGAGATGCACAATCTCGGCCAACGGGAACGTCACCGCCCCTACGTATCTGGGCCGTCCATGGAAGGAATTCTCGACGACGGTCATCATGCAGACGGAGATCGCCGGATTCATCAAGCCAGCTGGATGGATGTCGTGGGTCAGCGGCGTTGACCCGCCGGCAAGTATATTGTACGGCGAGTACAAGAATAGTGGGCCCGGGTCGAGTGTGGCCCAGAGAGTTAAATGGGCCGGGTATAAGCCCGTTATGTCTGACGTGGAGGCCGGGAAGTTTACGGTCGCGTCGTTTCTTCAGGGAGGGGAATGGTTGCCTGGGACGGGAGTGGCGTATCAGCTGTCTTGAGTGATGTAATATTTTGATTTCTAATTGTTTTTCTTTTTTTTTCATTTGACATTGAAAAATACGAGGTATTGTCTTTACTTGTATTTTGCCCCACTTTAATTGTAGTTTTGCGCGTTGTTAATATTCTTTTCAAGATTGAAATAAATGTCCAAGAAATGGACTGCTTTATATATAAATTTAATTTTTCGTTTGCATCGATAATCAAACATTTAAGCAAAATAGATGAAAATATTTAATTGTTGGATTTAATTTAATTTAATTTATTTTGGAGTAGATGTTGAGTTGGGTTATATAGTTACTGAAATTAAAGTTTCTATTATTTACCGTAAGATAAATTAAATATTTTTCTGTGGTAATACAACCTGAATTATCTGGGCCTAATATGGGCCATAAAGCCCATTTCTCAGTTCTATATTCAGCTTAAAAGGAACAGAGGTTTCGTCTCCTCCCACCAACCCAACATCAAATTATTATTATTATTATTATTATTATTATTATTATTATTATTATTATTATTATTATTTCCATAAAAGGGAATGATAGGGAATATTTATCCAAGTAACTCTGCAATAGTTATTTCCTAGAAAGCCCGAATCATTAGCCACAGTCCCATGTGAATCAACTTAATAGCAATAATTACGCGGAGTCCCTGCAATTAAAAATTTTCCAAAACAAGAGATTGTGATTAAACCAGGTCAATGTTGTTAGCTGTGAAGTATGAACTTCCCTTGATTACGTTGTTAATCCAGCTTAATTAAATTCAGATTAATGGCCTAATCAGTGTTTTTCTTTTGTCTGCACGTTGTTATTACTTGTAATGCTAATCCTCATTTGTATCCTAAAACAGTTGATTAATTTTGAAACATAATTCAGTGCTGGAAGCGTGGTTCTCTAACAAAAAAGTAATTTCCTTTTTTCATGAAACAATGTTACCACATGGTAAGAAATTTGACGCAGAAAACAGCAATGGTAAAAACAAAAACAGAATGATGCAAGAGCAGTAAAAACAAATACATCACATTTAATTTCCATTTTAGATTTAATATTACTAAAATTATTTATTTTCTAAAAACAGTCGTTTTATATATCAACTCAAATTTAATTCATCTTAAATTAATTAAAATTCAAAACAATTATATCCGATTAATTTAAAATCTGTTTTGGTCGTACATAATTAATTATATTTGTCAATTTGGCTCCTCTGTATTTGTGAATCAAAATATGTATGTACCCTTGGATGCTATTAAATAAAAAAAAAATGTAAAAACTCCATAGTTTTTGTTAAATCTTCTCACACGATAAAAAAAAATATCCATCCCTATTCTATTTTACTATAAAAATTTGACAAATTCAAAAAAAAAAAAAAATATTTTTTCTTTTTCTTTGCTAATAAAATTGCACTTTTTGGTTATTCTGTAGATTATATCCAAATTTCATTGTCACCTCTTATTGGTTGGGCTGTTTAGGTTATGGACCATTTCATTTTCCTATTTTTTTAACCGAGGTTATGGACCATTTAAAGTAGACTTTTCATTATTTTGTCATAATTAAACCGTAGACCCCATCCCATGCATATACTTGACAACATACTCTCTCATGGTAGGGTTAATACATTACCATTAATCTTAATCGTTTAAACCAATTTATATAAAATTAATAAAATTTAGTTTTAAATTCGATAAAACCATACTGATCTTCTTTAATTTTTTTTTTGTTATTATTAATATTTCTATAATACCTTTTTTAGATCTGTTCGTACACACTCGAAAACATTACAAGGACAAAAATTGATTGGGAGAGACAATTATTTCATGTTCGAGGGAAAACTCTAACACACATTTATTGCTTTACTGCACAAGTGTTTTAGAAAATAAAAATATATTCTCATTTTGATTTAGAAAATTTGCATTATTTTCTGATCCGGCTTCTATAAAGCGATAATCACTTGAAACCCGTCTTCAGACAAACTCATACACACACAGAAAGAGAGAGAGAGAGAGAGAGAGAGAGAGAGAGAGAGAGAGAGAGAGAGAGAGAGAAAGAGAGA
>NW_010965696.1:337201-363272 GCF_000463585.1 Tarenaya hassleriana
AGAGAGAGAGAGAGAGAGAGAGAGAGAGAGAGAGAGAGAGAGAGAACATAACAAGTTTCGGTGGAGATGGAGCTTGTAAGCTCTGTTCGTAGCAATGGCAAAGCCAAAATGCAGGAGGAGGAGACGCATAAGCCATTGAGAAAGTGGTGTTTCACTGTCTTTTCTGTCTCATTGGCCGCTCTCCTCGTGTTTGGGGTTTTCATATTTCCGAACACAACAGAATCTGAATCAAACTCATCATCATCACTGAGACGTGTTTTGTCTGCTTCGACCATGTTGAAGACGGTCTGCAACGCCACTCTCTACTCGGACAAGTGCTATTCGACACTCTTGTCTGTCAACTCGTCAGATCCGAAGATTCTCTTCCGGGCCTCTCTCCTTAAAGCTCGAGAAGAGCACCTGAGGATTTTCGGGTACCCGAGAAAGCTGATTTCGTCAACTGCTGATGAATCCGTTAAGGTCAGTTTGAAGGTTTGCGATGAGATGATCGTCGATGCTTTGGAGCATCTGAACGAGACGATTGAAAGCTTTGACGGGCTGGAGAAGGCCTTGACAATGGTGGAGATCGATGAGATTAGGAGCAAGCTGAGTTTTGCGATTATCGATCACGATACTTGCTTCGAGGGCATCGACGAGATTCTGGACTCGGATTTCTCGGGTTACCAAAGGAATCTGAAGCTCATCAAGAATCTGAAAGATTCTATGAAGGACTCGACGGAGTTTGTCAGCAACAGCTTGGCCATTGTTACCAGAATCTTGGGTGACCATCAATTACCAGGCTTGGAGAAGAAGTCGGGTCACAGGAGGTTGCTTGGGTTACAAGAAACCAAATTAGGGTTTCCAGACTGGCTTGGTCTCGGTGACCGTCGAGCTCTTCTCGACTCCTCTGATCTGACACCCGATGTCACGGTGGCTAAAGACGGGTCTGGAAACTTCCAGACCATCAACGAGGCGGTGGCTGCAGCTCCCGACAAGAGCAACTCAAGGTTCCTTGTATACATAAAGGAAGGTGTTTACACAGAAAACGTGTTCTTGCCTAAGAACAAATGGAATATTTTAATGTACGGAGACGGCATCTCGAAGACGATCGTCACCGGGAGACGGAATACGATCGACGATCCCACCTTGAGAACCTTTCAAACGGCTACGTTCGGTAAGTCTTCAAAGTCCAATGATCAGGTTTAATTTCCGGTTACGATTTAACCGGTCCGGTTCTCTTTCGGTTTTGCAGCTGTGGAAGGAAACGGATTCATGGCCAAGGACTTGAAGTTCGTTAATACCGCAGGGCCGGAAAAACATCAGGCGGTCGCATTCCGGTCTACATCGAGCCGGTCGGTTTTGTACCAGTGTGCGTTCGCCGGTTACCAAGACACGCTCTACGCTCACAGAGGCGAACAATTCTACCGCGACTGCGACATAGTCGGTTCCATCGACTTCATCTTCGGCCACGCGGCCGCCGTTTTCGAGAACTGCACGATCCGGCCGCGGCAGCCGCTCCGGGGGCAGTACGACACGGTCACGGCTCATTCGGTCAGCGACCCGTATGCGAAATCGGGTTTTTCGATCGTAAGAAGCACGATTTCTCCCTTTGACGGCGATAATTTGACGGCGGCGGTTTACCTAGGACGGCCTTGGAAGAACTTTTCCACCACAGTGGTGATGAGAACCGAAATCGGGTCGCTGATAGACCCGGCCGGTTGGATCGCGTGGAATGCGAATGGGCCTCCGAAACCGATGATATACTATGGAGAGTATAAGAATAGTGGGCCGGGATCAGGCTTGGGCAAACGGGTTAAATGGGCCGATACCAATATGACCCTTGAAGAGGCTCAGAAGTTTACCGTTGGCGAGTTCATCAGCGGGAAGGTGTGGCTGAACAACACCGGCGTCCCTTTTGATGAGCCTCTGTGATTTCTCTTATCCCAAAATGCTTGTTTCAACGATGTGGGATTGGCTTCATATGTTCCAAATGCTTAAAATACAAAATCTCTAATCTTCTTCTGAGTTGTTTCAAATGCTTTTAAACAAAAAAACACAACCCATTGGAACACAAGTCAATTCCGACCAAAACCTGAATGTTGGATTTTGGACAGACCCGTCACATCCCGTCCCGTCCTGTAGATTGGCCGATACTCAAAAATTTCGGATAACGCGCACCCACCCTAGAGTCAGACACAAACACTCGAACCACAGTACTCTCGAGATTGTCGAAAGATTTCAGATAAAGGAAAGGTTCTTACATATCTCTCGGCTGAATGTTTGGCATACATCATCTCATCTGACAGACAAGAGTGAAAAGTTTTGTGCCATAGATTAAAAAAAAAGACAGTCTCCTGGTTCAGAAATCGGAATCAGACAACCCGAGAAATAACCCGACAAACCAAGATTCCTGGAGGCAGAGAAGCATGTTCCCCCGTCGGCATCATAAACGACTGATAACTGCTTCCACCTCTTGAGGAGTGTAAAGATGATACTCGGGTGCAACCTTGGCAATGTCCACATTGCTTGGAGTCACCTATTCCAGAGAATGATCAGATCAGAATCCTCAAATCGACATCAATGCTTTGAGTGCATGACATATAATATCACTGGAGTTAGTACCTTTTCTTCCATAACTTGCTTGAGGATAGACATTGCGATCGTTTCTGCCTCTTGGAGAGTCAAATCCTGAAAGTTATAACATGGGAAAACAGCGGGAAATCACATAAACCCTCGGGGAGAAGCTACCCGATTGTTTGGGAAATGGTTTGAAAGTTTTATGGAAAGCATAAATACCTTGTTGTATTGTTCTTGCAAGGAACTGTCAGCGCCTTCCGAGCCCGAACCAATCGCCTTTGCATTGCATTGCCAGAACGTTCCCGAAGGATCGGTGTAGTATCTGCAAAAGAGACAGTCCTATCACGTTGTGTTATCAGTAGAAAGGCAGGCAAAGTCTATCTCAAACTTACAGGCTCGGTCCATTTTCATCATGACCAGCTATGAGAAGAGATACTCCAAATGGCCGAGACTGCATACAAAAATCATCCATGTAAACCATCAAATATTCATATAGAAACCGAGATTCGCACATACCAACTATTTTAACACCTGAAATGATGTGGCATATACAATATACTACAAATGGGTTTTCGTAAGATTGAACTGCTTTGGAAGAGCCTGGCTTTACTAGGCTATTCTAGCAATCTAACGCTACAAATGTTATACCCATTAAAGATTCTAATGCTATAAGCAAAAGAGTAAACTATTCTTACCATCGACTCTTCATCTCCTTCACCGAATCTTAAAGCAAGATCACACAGAGCTTGTGTTGTGGACTCTACAGTCATTGGCTCACCATAGGAGAACCTGTGGTTCTGTCAGAACAGAAAAAATGCCAGTCCAAAACATAAATGCCTCTTCACATTCGAAGGGAAATGGCAAAGAGAAACAGCAAAACCTAACGTCTCACTTGAGTTTCAACTCGTGCATGCTCCACCAGTGTACGAGCATCAGCAATCAGACCGCTCATGGCGCATCCTATGTGCTGGTCGATTTCCATAATTTTCTCTACACTGCTCGGCTCCTGGCAAAAGATTTAAAGAGAGAGACTGATAAAAAAAAAAGTTGTGGTCACCATAACTAATATCCACTAGCCAGATAGAACACAAGTTCCCTGAGGTGATTTTTTTTTCAAGCAACAACAAAGCCAATAATCACTTTTTTTAATACAAGTTTCCTGATGGGTTAAACAGAAACATGATTCTGCCCGTAAGAAATATGAGTTAGCTCTCAAGTTCTGAAGCTCATACCAAAACTAAAACCCCATTTTCTTTCCAAACATAGCAAGTTTAGTAGAGGGGGAAACAACTAGAGAACTGACCAGCAGAGGCGAGGTGATACGCTTCTCGACAGCGAGCACTACTCCCTCCTTCGTCTTTACTCCAATAGCAGTAGAACCAAGCTGCAAGCAAGAATCACCCACTCATCAAAACCTCGACACCATGTCCATACACAACGGCAATCCTAATCTAAGCCAAATCCCAAGCCAGCACATCACGCCTAGCCAAGATGATGCAAAGAGCGAAGAACTCACAGAAAATTTTCATTCCATGACTAACTATAGCTAACAATACGGAATTTGAAAATCGAGGAAAAAACCATTTTCCACGATTTTCTCGATGCTATTCGAGAAACATACGGAATTTGATAATCGATGAGTTACCTTGATGGCTTCAATGGCATACTCGACTTGGAACAGCCGACCTTCAGGGGAAAAGGTGTTGACACCTCTGTCGTACTCAGTCCTTCGAACAAAACCAATCAACAAGGACCCAGAAACGATCGCTATTATTACGCAGGAACAAGTTTGCGGCAACATGACAGCAACTACACCCAGCCCAGAAACCTGAAAAAGGACCATTTCCAAAAGGAAGAATCGGAAAATGCTGATTTTACCTGGTGAGGAACATCTTCTTCTTAGATCTCGATCTGAAAAGCCCTGACGTCGGCACAAAAGAGTAAAACCCTAGAAATTTAACGGATCGAAGAAAATTTAGAAACCGGAAACGGATTGAAAGAGAAGAGAAACCATTACGAACTGCAGAAGAAGGCAGAGAATCTTACCAGTTCGTTGATTTGCGAATCGAAGAACAAGACTCCTTCACCAGTCTGCTCCTTTTGAGCTTTCGAAGACGCACTTCTTGAGCAACAAGTTAGGAAGGGTTCGACGTTTAGTCGCATTCGTGGGCTTTAATTGGGCCGACAAATTTTGTCAATCTTTAATTGGGCCTGAAGTTGGGCTAACAATGCAACTAACGTATTTTTGGATCCTAATTATCAATAATCCGGATTGGTGTGAATGCGTTATGTAATTTAGAAATGCATTTTCGTGTTCAGAATTTTTCAAAAATAAAGGTTTAGTCGTTAAACAAGCGTTAGTATTATGTAGATTTATTTTGTTATATTGCAAAAAAAAAACTCATTAATGGTTTTGTTTAAGTTTTTATATCAAGATATCGTGCGATTTTCATTACAAAATATTTAAATAGTCGTATTATTATAATATATTAGATTTTCATCCAATCTTTATATATATATATTTATATTCCAAATTTAAAAAGATTATTTTAACTATAAATACTCTAAATATCGTCAAATAATTACATTTCAACAAAAAATCGATAATATTAAAAAAAAAGTCTGACATATTATTATTATTGTTTTTTTTTTTGGTGTGGAATGGATTGATGTGCACAAAGTTCAACGACTACAGAACCAAAGGGACATTCCACCCAACGGACCGTTAGAACAAAAGTGGTAAAGAATAAAAACAAATCATCAAGTTATTTCGATAATTGATGATTTGGCTCCACGACAAAGACATTTACCTGTTTTGTCATATCTCTTAATAAACAAATCATCTTCATTGCATCTTACGTAAATTTGAACCCCACACTCTCTTAATCACACAGAGAATTGATTTAAGGCTTTTTTTGCTAAATTTGTTCATTATGATTTTCACCTCCTCATCGAATGCCTCCGTTTCATCTTTTGTTGTTCTGAGACAGTTTGGGTAAAGCAATTGGCGATGGCGTATTCATGTCAGCTTCGTATCCCTCCATGCCTTGTTCCCACGCCTGTAAGAAGAAGAAGCACTTCGATGTTTCAACAGAGCCAATTACAAGTCAAGAAAGCGGCTGTTCCTCACCCTCAGCCCGTCAGATTCTCCCCCAAGAACAAAGTGAGAACCTTTTTTTTTTGGTTTTTGTTTTCTCCGAATGATCGACACGACCCACTTGGAAAAACGTGGTTTTTGATAATGGGTTTCCATTTTCTTGAGAATCTGAGCCGTACCCACTTGGCAAAACACGGTTCTTGAATCCGGGTTTAGATTTTCTTGAGAATCTGGAAGCAACACACTTGGCAAACACATGGTTCTTGAAAAACCGGGGTTTTAATTTTGTTGAACAGGTTTTCGAGGATCTGGCTCAAGGTGTTGTCTGTTACAGAGATGAAAATGGAGAGATCATCTGTGAAGGGTACGACGAAGGTCCTCGGTGTCTCCCACAGAGCTCAAGAACGGCTTGTTATTCAAGGTATGCACGCGTACACACACACACACGTGCGTATATACTACATATGCGTGCGTATATACTCAATTGTTTCAGTTTAACACCACTGGATCGATCTTGTTTACAATATACGTAACAGAGAAGCAGAGATTCTTGATCTTCTGCAGCGCAGTTATCAGGAGCTGATAGACGCGGGAAAGAATCATAGACAGATGTCTGCTCCACAACAAGGGTTGATGATGATGAAGTGGAACAGCTTTGATCTCTTCTAGTTACCAAGAAACATTATCTTTCATTATCTTTTGTAGACTTCGTGTAAGTATGATGTTTCTCTTGTAAAAAAACAGAACATGCAGACCCTAGATTCTGATTAAATCTCTGAATTTCTAGATCAAATTTAGGATTATACCGTGTAACTACAGTAATTTCAATGACAAGCTTTTGGAATCTGGAGCTGTAGCTATTCAAACTGAAACAACTGAGCTGTTAAAAGATACAAAGAGATTGATGGAACAGATACGAAAAAGATTCAAGAATTTCACAAAACACAGATACTGTTGCCACTATACACAGGAAATGTCTTATAAGGTCATGGAACAAATGAGATTTTTGTACAAACAGCTGTTTTATATATGGTTTGAACGATGGGAGAAGAAGAGAAGGTGATACAATAATCTCATCTCTTCCACAGGGATTTCAGACATCTCCTAAGCTACAGTAATGGCGAAAATCTAAACACAACCTTTGCCACACAAAAAAAAAAAAGTTCTACCCGAAACGAAGAGGATAGCCAATCTTCAAAAAAACAAATCAAGATTCCCCGCCGAAGAATAGAGTTCCCACTTGTAAAAAAAAAAAGAACCATTCCTTCACAAAACTTACAGGATGGATATATATCAGACATCACTCGGCTGCAGTGCCAGTCTGAGAGTTTTCTTCCAGAAGGTCAGACTTTGACCTGTTCGGGACGATATTGGGCGGCGACCATTGATCGGGAACCATGAGGAAGTAAGTAGTCATCGCCTTTCTGAATCGTTTCTTGTATTGCTTCGGGGAAATCACGGTTGGTGAATCGTTCTTGGACCCTCCCAAGATTCCAGAAGCTTTTACCCAAGTTTCTAGATGCTTGTCCCATGTATACTGCCTCAAGAAATCGATGATTCCAAGTACCAGCTCGTGGTTTTCTTCGTCCACTCCCACGAGCAACGAGTAATCCATCACGTCGACTAGCTGTTGTATCCCCAACACAAAGATAAATAACGAGTATGAACTTATGTAATGATTCTGAAAAAAGGGCTAAGAGTTGAATGCAAGAAAAAGAAGAATATATAACCAAACTTACTGCAAGGAAAGCAGTATCATTCCAGACAGCTCTTTCCAGCAGTCTCTTGGCTTTATTACCCACGAAAATCGGAGAAGTTGGCATTGCTTCAATCAAGTTCTGATCCAACAGGACTTTGTTTGCCCCGGAAGAGTCGGGATTGTATCGTGCCCGAGAGGATCCTTTGAGATCGTATACCCTTTTCACAGTTCTTCCGAACAGAAGATTCTCCATAACCAAAACATCCATCTTCGTTTCTTTCCCGCTTTTAAGCTGCTTCACCGCGACCTGTCAACTCGATTGAACTCAGAATGGATCTAACATAAAACGTGTGTGGATCATGGAAGATGTTCATCAGGACAAAACAGATTGAGCTCTGAGTGTAACTACCTGATAAATTCCCAAGATTTTCGCAAGGCAGGTCGGGCTTTTCGTGTCGATAGAGTCAGATAAGTACTTGAAGTAAGCAGGCGCGAACTTGATGAACGATTCCAGTTCTGTCTTGGTAACCTGCTTGATGATGAACCGATCGTCTAGGGTTTTCGCAAAGAAGACATTACTCTTTCCACCTTGAGCACCCCATTTCTTGCACCGGCTAAGAGACCTTATATAATCGAGTTCCGAGGGTATACATACACTCCGTAGTGCTTCAAACCGTTTCGCATAATAACAACTGACCGTATACTTCACCTTCCCGAGCGTGCCATCCTCTCCGAACGAGACTCGGGCATGCAGAGCTTTTGTATATGAGAGTGGGTCCAGAAGGAGCGTGCTTCGAGAAGTAGACATGGAAAGTATGCTCTCATCAACCGAGCCAAGACTTCTGCTCGGATCAAATATCGTGTCGTCGACAGAGCGAGAGAGACTCAGCTCAGAAGGATATGAAACCAGAGATTCCCCTTCACCCGAAATTATACGATGATACTCGGGTGACATCAGTGCATAGGCGATAATACTCGTGGGCTCGTCATCATGAACCGGAACAACGATATCATTGATACCCACTGGCAGAAGTAACCTAGGTCCACCACCTTGAAGTTCCGATTCTCTAAACGATGAGATGTAGACCGGGCTATAGCTGCCTAACGTGTCGAGCTTCTGACTACTGGCCGGGAAACTCTTGTTGATGGAACGGTAGAAATTGAAGAACGACATACCTAACCAGCTCACAGAATCTTCTGAATTCTCATAATTCTTGCTCGGTAAAGCTGGTGAAACGGGACGAGATACCTTGAATTCATTTTGCTGTTCCGAGAGGTCCAACACCGAAGAAGGTAAAGTCGAAGAGTCTGATAAGGCTGCAACATTAGGCAAGAGGTTGCCACTATCTTTCGGAATCTCAACTTGGGCACGATGCTCACCTGTCCATGCCGCTTCAAGGGTGGCCGACAAATTTTTCATAACGATCTCCCCATCTGACTGTGTCCTCCGAACATCAAGCTTACTTTCTGAAGCATCAGATTCATCAGGTAATGTAAGATTTCCCTCATTTTCTTTCTCTCGGTTCAGATCCAAACTTGTAGCAGATTCACCATCTGGGTTCAGATAAAGAGAATCGGTCCCGGCATTCATCTCTGGGAGCGTCTGGCTCTTAGCCAAGGGTTTCTCATGTTCTTCTCTTTCGGTGGCATTACTTCCAGCCTCGAGGCTATCTAAATGTGCTGCATTAATCAAGCGGTGATCCCACATATACGACTGGAAAAGCAGCTGCCTTCGGATACGGTATAGCTCAAGAATGTCGACTAGAGGTTGACCTTCTTTCACTTCTCTCTTCAAAATCTTTTGCATATTGTCCTGGAGGCAAATGCAATAAGAACAATAACAAATTGGGAAATCATATAAACCGATAAAATGATTCTTTCAAAGAACGTGAACCTTATCTTAAAATGGCTTAGTTAATATGGTTATTATATCATGTGGGCTGAGCTCTAGAAGGTTCGATATAAGCAGTCTCACCTCGAATTCCACCTTCTCTCTTTGCAGTGCTGCTTCAAGTTCTCCAATTCGGCGCCTGGATTCTTTCAAACCTTTCTCTGCAATTTGACTAATAGCATTCAACACTTCAGAGAACAGAAGCTCTGCTCTCTCCACCACCTGTTCAAGAGAAATGTGTGAAGACTTTAAAAAACTAAAAATCCAAAAAAAGCTTACATAAAGAGAATCAAAATGGTAAGGATGGAACCTCATCTATCTCTATCTGAACCCAGTCCTGGTTCTCATAGTTGAAATTAAGTGTTGAAGGCGGGAGATAAACCGAATGAACATCTATCGTTGCATACCGGAAGCAAGCGACCATGTTCCCGAATCTGCGTGACCAAAACACAAATTCCGAAATCCCCGCAGGATGAACATCTTATATCATCTAGGCTTGGTGTTAATGTTGAAACTTTTCGGTCAAGACTAGTGGGACACTTCCCTTTAAAATGGTTTTCTTTCATGTTATTATATTTTCACTTGTATTTGATAAAACCTAAGGATTCTATCGATAAATTTCTCGCATTTAAAACGTCACGAGGATTTCTGAAGGTGGTTCGAGAAAAGAAAACAATTACCCGTAGAAACGGAGGCAGTCCCTATGGAGGGAATGGCCACAACATGCCACTCTACTTGCGGCAGCGTGATTTGAGAAACTGAGCTCTAGAAACTTGCCGAAGGATAATCCCCAAGCGGCATCAGACATCACTACACGACTGCTTCACCGCGACCTGTCAACTCGATTGAACTCAGAATGGATCTAACATAAAACGTGTGTGGATCATGGAAGATGTTCATCAGGACAAAACAGATTGAGCTCTGAGTGTAACTACCTGATAAATTCCCAAGATTTTCGCAAGGCAGGTCGGGCTTTTCGTGTCGATAGAGTCAGATAAGTACTTGAAGTAAGCAGGCGCGAACTTGATGAACGATTCCAGTTCTGTCTTGGTAACCTGCTTGATGATGAACCGATCGTCTAGGGTTTTCGCAAAGAAGACATTACTCTTTCCACCTTGAGCACCCCATTTCTTGCACCGGCTAAGAGACCTTATATAATCGAGTTTATCTTTCCTTCCTTTTCTCCGGCCAAAAAATAATCCGGTAGCTTCTTTACCGATATTGTGAGGCTGCCCTGCCGATGAGTATAGCAGTGAACATGTGCTTCTGATGGCATCTCACATGAATGGCATCGATAACTCTGCAACACGTTTTTGGAGCAATTTAGATTATGATTTTGAGTTGTGCAATAGAGAATAATCGGGAAAGAACCTCACCTGATCGAACAAATGATCTCTCAAGAACCGACCCAGAGGTTTATCGAAACTCCCGTAGTATTTTATCCGAAAGAGATGGGATCTCTCACATACAGTTCCTTTCCACACTGACCGGGATGACAAAGAGACCAATATGCTCTGGTGGTCAGAAGGGGATGGAGGGAATTCCTCTTTCAGAGATTCTGTTTCCTTTTGGTTCTCACTGTTCTCTTGTTGCACAGTTGAAAGCTCTGAACCAACATCAATGGTAGAACTCTCTGGAACAACAGCTTGCTCCGGAGAATGTAATGACCTAAATGAACTGTCAGCTGTATAAGCGGCTGCAATGTTTGGCCTAACGTTCTCTACTGGTGCATCCACCATTGAAGATCTTACGGAGAAATTTGAACTTCTGCCCTCTACCACACGGTCAGGCAAATTCAGTGAAACAGCAGGGCGGGAACCAATGAAAACGGGATTCACTTCTCGAGGCTGCCAACTCGAAGTATTGGGTATCTGAGGATCTCTATCCATTTCGGTATGTTGGACTGAGAGATTGCTGATGGATGACACCAGCTGTGATGCCGGGACGGTATTTGCCCTTAATGGTACATCACCAGATAGAACTGTAAGTGATTTTTCAACTGTAGAGACAGAGAAACCAGGCACGGTAGATATTGAACGTTCGATGCTTGTAGATTTATCGGGAAGTGCCACAGTTATTGGAGAGTTCAATGGAAGATCGGGAGAGGCTCCTTCATCAGCAAGAAACGAAGTCTCTAAAGCCAAATGATAAGCTGCAAAAAGTCCGTATTGGACGACATGCTTCACTTTCTTCAACTCATCTCCATTATCACCCCTAAGCAAAATCTGACGCAGAAAGGACAACAAAATAAAAAAGTTCTTCAGATATCGAGATATTCAGATTGTGAGATTCTTGTCTTTCTTGGAAGGTAGGGGTTCGAAGTGCTTACCGTAAACCCTAATGGCTTTGGGCAACCCTCGAAATACATCAATGTCTTCACTAATTTCTTCCCACCTTCACCAGCCGAACCATGTTCTTCAAGAAACCTCTCCACACGAAAATTGTCACAGTAACCAAGTTTCTGAGAGGAGAGATGATCCACAGAAGGAATTATCTGAGCACCGGTGCACCGAGCAATGCGATCTAGAAGTGGCCGCTTAATGTTTAGAACAAGGGATATGTCTTTGGCAAGAAGGTACTCTTGTGCAAATCGCGAAACTGATTTCTCTACCAAGAGAATATTAGGACGTTCTGCATGGATCTTTGCCACGGCCATCTTTAGATGATCCTTTTCCTGAAACCAATAACGAGCAGAAGGTTTAGGCAAATAACCAATTGCATATCTAAATGATAAAAGAGATAATCGAACAAAAGAAGATAGGCAAACTCTACTTGTTGCAATAGAGTATCGAAACTTGACAACTGGTTTGAAACCCTTTGATACTCGAGGGCACTGCCCAGGATCAACAGCCGAGGCTTTTCAATCTTTGCTCTCATTCGTCGGTGAGCCACATTTTTCTTGCAAACAACTCCCTTCACAACCATGCTGTTAAAATGCCAAGATGAAAATTACTTACAAAAAATTGGAACTTTAAAAGTATCTGAACAATATGATGATGGCAAAAAACAATATATATATATATATATGTATATATGTTGCTGATCGTACCTCTCATGTGGGGAACCAGAGGCTAAGCATTTTACTTTGACATAGCCACCCGGGTCCATCCCACCGCCTTTGCTCATATCGGG
The DNA here is from genome assembly GCF_000463585.1 of Tarenaya hassleriana. Taxonomy (NCBI): domain Eukaryota; kingdom Viridiplantae; phylum Streptophyta; class Magnoliopsida; order Brassicales; family Cleomaceae; genus Tarenaya; species Tarenaya hassleriana. Next base: position 349,577 of record NW_010965696.1, read on the forward strand.
CTTCAACAGATTAGCAGCTTCCCAAGAAAGAGAGGTGATAATCTCTAACCAGCTCTCTTTTCCATCTGCATCACTCACAGGGATATTTTCAACTTGTAACAGTTGAGCTATCAAAGCCCTAAAATGCCCGTCAACCACATTTTTCATAGCCTTCTTGTGCTCCTCGCTTGTTCTGTCCCCGCTGCTGTGGTACTCTCCACTCCCAAAACTATTGGAAGGGCGTAAATACCCCCACTCTCCCGAGGCATCTCCCTCGTTGTCATCCTCATCGAACAAGGCGCTTTCTTTCTCGTCTTCTTCATTTTCCGGATCGGGTGGAACCCACAAGAGTCCATTGTTCTCGAAATCAACAGGTTCCTCTGAAGTATCTGCAGGGGAAGGTCCACCATCCTTATCATCTTTCTTCTGGAACTGTTCTGTTTCGTCTGAACTTAGAGACTGGAAACAGCTATGAATGAGGGGAGAGCCACTTAAACTTTGGTCAGCGGCATCTCCATTGTGATGCAGCTTACAGCCATCATCAATACACATCTCATCATATCCAACTGGACCATAATATACATTAGCTCGAGGAGAAAGCCTCGTCTCCATATCATGGTGGTATACACCATACTCATCAAACTCGTCATCACTCCTAATGCAGAACCAGAAAAACAATTAGTGATCATTGTGAATTTGAATCTACACTAAATAAAAATCTCTCGTCTTTCCCAGAGGATGGCTGGTAATAATTTATACAAGTTCACAAAATTGAAACAAATAAATATTGAGGAGAGTACAGTTCAGTCAGTAGCTAAGCAAATTCCCGAGCAAAACAAAATCTTACGCAAAAAAAAAATGAAAGTCATCAGGTAGCTGGAGCGTAATTCACATGAAAAAAGAAAAGAAAATAACCTGTTTGAAGTAAAGCGACATGGGTCTTCCACATCTGTGGCAGCGAAACTACTCCTCCCAGAAGTTGCTTTGCCTTGCCTGATTGTATTTGTTTCCATTGCAGATACCATATGTTTACTGACATCAGAATTTCGTTGAATCCTTTGATAAGGTCCAATTAAGCCTGGCATCGAGCCGAAAGCAAAGCTGCTACTATTGGCTGTAGTACTGGAGGGTGAGCTAAGAAAACTTGTCCCTGAAGGCGATGTACTAAGTTCTGCCTGAATTGAAACCCGTGGTCCGCCATCACTTTGTTCCCATTGCTTGAAACAGTAATTGCAAACACGAATCTTCTCCCACTCTTCACGGGGAGTTTTCGAGTCGCTGGAAGGGACGGGTATCGAGTTTGACGTACACTTTCCACAAAAGACTCTGCCACAATGACGGCAATGATGTCTACGGTTGATAAGGGTAAACTGGCTATCACACTCGTAACATACACGACAGCTCTGATCAGGCATCCAAAAATCCCGGGAGACAGTAGCTGGCTCGGATCTCCAGGGGAGCCAGGACTTTATCAAACCTACTATCTCAGATAATGTCCTATTATTATTATCTCCTCTGGCATCCATCTAAGACCTTCCCAAACCATCATGCTGCATGAGCATTGAAGTCTGGGAGATCATTTCGATAAAACTCAGCACCAAACGATCAAAACCCAAATGCAATTACACTGGTCGGTGTCTTGATCTGGTATACCTTCAATGCCCAGAATCAAAAAGTTTCACACTGATTCACCCTCAGAAAAAATTTCAATCTAACAAGATGAAAGACCTTCTGATAATCCCAAACATCTACACCAACTCGGAGTGTGCGTGCCTGCGTTCTATTATCTCATCCTAGAAAGATGGATACCAAGAGACATTTTTAAGACCGAGCCTAAACTGTTCCTGGTTCAGAGATTATTAGCTTTACCCCCTCACTGAGAAACTCAAACCAGACAGAAAAGTTAACACCAGAATTGTCTCAATGAGAAACCAAGGTCGCAATCACAACCCAACTCCTAATCCAACTATTAACCATGCCTGAATCACCTACCACTGTGAAATCCAAGATTAAACCCGTAATCGACGATCACCAGATTAACACGAGACCCAATCTGAATAACACAAGACCAACCAGAGATGTTGAACAAGATTCATCAATAGAACGATACCAAAGAATTGTGGGTCCGATCGGAGAAAGCTTCAAACTTTTTTCTTCCCTATCTGCCTTCAAGCAAGATCTCCCCTGACATGCGACCGCAGATGAAATCGAAGAAAACCCAATTCGCAGAAACCGATTGTATGCTAATTTCGCAGCTCCAAGGAGAAGAAAGCAAACACCGAAAACCCTAATGGTTTAATTTCCGAATTAAGATTCAAAGAGTATCGTTTCCGAATTTACGGCGTAATCCAAACATCAAAATCGGGATATCCCGCCAGATTACCTTCCCCAGGAAATTTCCAATCATCAGACGATCTTCTTCCCCTATACTCGAAATTCAAGCAATCTTTGCCTTTTGATTTCAGAAAGAAGATTTTTTTTTTTTTTTTTTTTTAGTAATTTCTCTGTCGTGGTTGAGCTATTGACTGATGATTTTCATGTATTTCTGTGGCAGAGAAAGCGACATCGATAACGCGGGTTCTCAAATTTCACAACCTACACCTTCGCGTAGGTAAACTAAACTCCAAAAACATTTACTTTTTTTTTTTACAAACAGGTTTTTACCCCAATGCATTTCCCATAATACCCTTGCGTTTGTTCCCTAATAAGGCAAATATTTTCCAATGAACAAATATAATTAATTACCCGATTCGCAAATGGACATTAAAAAAAAAAATCAAATTTATGCTATCATAACATTGAATAATTAGGAATAATGCAGCAATAATACAGTTCATATTGCTTTGGATTTTATTCTAATATCAAGGGGACATGCTATGATGGTTTATGAACGATGGGCCTTTAACATACAATTTTAGTTCTTATTAAAAAACGAATAAAAATATAATACAGAATAAATTCCTATAGAACAATAATAATAATATAAAACCCAAATAAAATATAATTTATATAAAACCCAAAAATACCAAAATCCAAAATATCCATTCCTTTATACATCATAAATGTATTGGTACAACATGATCATTCAAAACCCATTAAACACGTCATCGATGTCGTTAGATCACTTCATCATATATACCCAAATATGAAATAAATATGGTCGACAGATTCAGATATCGGATTTATTGTTTTTGCTCTACGGATTTATTAAATATATGTTGCCGTAAAATAGCGACAAAAAAGTGCGTGTATATATGTGCGTATATATATGTATACACGGCAAATATTTTATATTGTATATCTTAAATTATTAGACGTTATCTAACAAAAACCGTCATTACTTTTATATTCATCAAGTCTGTTTTTTCATCGTCTTAACGTAATCGCTATCATTTAATAGCCATAAAATAATCTTTATTTTTACAATAAAATTAGTTCCAAGGTTTAAAATATCAATATTTATACATATATATAGTCAGGTGACAGCAAAAAATTACGTATATAAACTCATACACACAATTGGGAATTCAAAGGATAATGTTCTTTAACAATTTCGGTCTTGTGTGTGTGTATATATATATATATATATATATAAAATCTGATATTTATAAAATAAATTACTTATCATAATTATGAAAGTAATTATTTCTATTTAAATAAAATTTAAACCAAATAAATTAATAAATAAAATGAATAAATATAATTTTAAAACAAATTGAAATAACTAATATGAAAATATTAAAAATCAAATAAAAAGGAATTGTTTTCAGAAAATAATTATTTTTCTCGAAAAGAATTGGACAGGCCTCACATGTTTCATGGGCCTAATGGAAAGCCCAACATTGCTTATATGTTCGCTGGATATCCGTTGATTACGCGACATAGTTTCATAGACTATGTTGGAGATGATGGATTAGATGTCGGGGGTCAAATCGGTAATTAGTTTTAGCAAAGAGTGATATGGAAACTTAAAATAACATAATCAACTTAATTATGAATTTAAACATGAGCTAATTAAGTACATTACCATATTTTCTCATATACGCAAAAATTAACAATGTGGAGGAGATCAGCATCTTTCATCCTCGACAAACGGGCAAACGACGCCGTACAGCCACCGACACCCGTCTCTCTCCTCCCTTCCTCGCAGTCCCCTCCCCCTCTCTCGTCGCTTTCCATGGCTGGCACCCCCCAAAACCCTAACCCTAACCCTCGACCCGATCCCATCTCCGCGTATTACCAGACTCGCGCGGCGCACCATGGAGTCGTCACCAGCGATTGGCTCGCGCAGGCCGAAGCCGCCGTCGGACGCAATCCCGACCACGGCCTTCCGGTCTCTCCCGGAGTCGGCACGGGAAATTCCTTTAGCGTGATTGAGGAGTTTAACAGATGGAGGAAGCAGCCCGATTTGGCGGAGGCCGTGGCGGCGATTCGCGCGCTCGCGGCGGTGATTAGGGCAAGCGAGGCGACCACGATGATGGAACTCGAAATCGAGCTAAAGAAAGCTTCTGATACCTTGAAAGTAAGCGCCTTTTTTCCTTGTCTGTGAATGTGTCTGAAAAAGACGAGTCTTTTATGGTGGTTGTTCGAATTTCAATGGAATGCGATCGCCGTATTTGTCGTTAGGGTAATACCCGAGACCGCGAACGTTGGATTCCGACTTCGGTCAAGCAAATGGATAAGAAAAGTCTCGAGCTTTGATGAGTTAATGTGTAGGAACTGAGCCATAGTTGTAGTCGTTTCTGGTTTTGTGGCTTGATTTGTGAAGGGCCTTGTATTCATTCATACCCTAATTGAATTGGGAATAACTTTAAATGAATGATGTGATTTGGGAATTGCATATTCCGGGAACTTGACCTTGACACCTTGTAGGGTTTTTTTTCTTTACTTGAGCCAGTTTGTCCAATTAGTTTCAGCTTTGTTTGTGTTTTATCCTGTTGCTCCAGAGGGTATGATGGGACAGAAATGATGCACCTGCATTGTTTATCGATGTGCTTTGGTTCTTCTATGATACTATTCTTCTTATAGATGGGAAATCGGCGGTGTGATTAGTCCGGTAATACCGGTTTAGGCATCAGATGGTAGATGTCTCGAATTATAGGCTTCAGTTGTTGTATTAAGTGTCTGGTTTTGCACTCGGGTAGTCGGTTCTTTTGTAACTATATGTTTAAATTGTCAGAGACAGATCCTAAATGTGTCAGTTTTTGGCTAGTGAATTTTATGATGGTTCTTATGTTCATCTTTCAGTCATGGGATACGACCTCTATCTCCTTGACAGCAGGATGCGATCTATTCATGCGATATGTGACCCGCACTTCTGCTCTAGAATATGAGGATTTCAACTCAGCCAAGTCTCGCTTGCTCGAACGTGCAGAGAAATTCGAGGAAATATCTTGCAAGGTGAGTCAGTCAGGTTTCTGCTTTCCCCGATTTAGATTTTCTATCGTCCATTTCTCTCAAATAATAACATAGGTTGCACCCGATAATAGAAGTGGAAGAAGGATTTTGAAACACTAGCGCTGCTTAATGCAGGCACGGAAAATAATAGCGATGCTTAGTCAAGATTTTATATTTGATGGGTGTACTATACTGGTGCATGGGTTCTCCAGAGTTGTATTTGAAGTGCTGAAAACGGCGGCACAAAATAAGAAACTCTTCCGAGTTTTCTGCACAGGTTCTCTTCTGAAAAACTTCTATGATTCTTGAACATTGTTGGGTTTGCACATTTTCGTGGTTCTGCCTGAATAATTTACCTCGAAGGTTCTGTTCTCGATATGGAAAATCTTAGCATGAATGCCCTGAACTTCTACTATTACATTTCCACGAGATTTTCCGAAAGCTGTTATTACATTTATGTTGAACATATCCTAATAACATCTTTTTACACCAATGGAAACATATATCCAGAGGGAAGACCGGACAAGACAGGCATACTACTGGCCAATGAGCTTGCAAAGCTTGATGTTCCGGTAAAGCTCGTGATAGATTCAGCCGTGGCATATAGCATGGATGAGGTAGACATGGTATTTGTTGGAGCCGATGGTGTCGTTGAAAGTGGAGGTATAATCAACATGATGGGTACATACCAAATCGCCCTGGTGGCTCAAAGCATGAACAAACCAGTCTATGTGGCTGCGGAAAGTTACAAGGTAAACCTCAGCTTTCTAGCCAGCCACCATAGCCAAATCTACAAATTCATGATCATATATATATTCTCCGTTCTTTCTTCTGCACCTGCAGTTTGCTCGGCTCTACCCGTTGGACCAGAAAGACATGGAGCCGGCCTTACGACCCGTTGATTTCGGGGTTCCTATCCCTTCAAAGGTAGAGGTGGAGAGATCGGCTCGGGACTATACTCCTCCTCAGTACCTCACTCTCCTCTTCACTGATCTTGGTGTTCTCACACCATCAGTAGTAAGTGATGAGCTGATCCAGCTTTACCTGTAAGCTCATTTTGAAGTGTCGCTGTTCACATAACCTCTTTTGCCTGAAACTCATGCATAAGCAGTAAGTAGCATAAGATCGTTTCAGGTTTCAGACCAAACCCGAGTTTTTGTTTTGTTGTTTTTGTACGGAGCAAGTAACCAACCGAGTTGTTATAGCCCTTTTCTCTGGCCGACCCAACTGAAGGAGAATGACACATTTATCTCATTCGTGAATGAAATCAATGTCAACAAACACAAAACAAAAAGAAATATTATAATTCTTTAATTATTTTACCTGCAATTAGAATATGTTATTCAAAAGAATGATGATGATGATGATGATGATGATGATGTTACAAAAAGATTGTATGTATTGTACCTGCAAGTGTCAATCTTATAATAAAGAATAGGAGTTGCTGCTAGTAGTGGTAGACAACCAGATTATATGTTAAATCAAAGTTTTAGTCTGTCCTCTCAATAATTTTGGTTTTAAAAAATTCCATTTCATTTCATTTTCGCGTGTTTTGATTAATATCTGTAGTATAATTCTTCAAAACAAATAATTGTACCACCTACCAAAAAACCTAAAAAAAATATTTGCAAAATATGGGAAAATTTCGTCGTGGGTCTTATCAAAATAAAATTAAAAATATTTTCCCATGCATTTGTCATTCGTTTTTAGCATATTTTTTTAAATAATATATAATTTGCATTACAATGTGAATGGTATTTATGGACCATCTTTTTTTCTCGTGTCCCAAATATTTTGGGACTGCTCAAGAGTCTTTCTCTATTTCACCCTCACCTTTTCTTGATTTCACATCTTTGCCATTTTGCTATGTGTATTAGATAACTGGTTTGTAATTTAATTTTGGGCTTTCGTAAATGTCATTACTAACTAAAAACTTTATATAACTATTTGAACCGGTCTTTTGTCTCTCTACTAGTTATGTATAATGTTTATATATTATTACATAATATAATTGTAAAATTTTCAACAATCTGGATTAAAATTCAAAAGATATCAAATACTATACTATGAAGTGCAGTTAATAAAATGTGTGGAAGATATCTGATGTGCAACTAGGAACTACAGTAAACAAAAGATCATTTTCCTAATCAGGAAGACAATACATCCAAAATGAGATATTCACAATCAATTCATTGCTATAAATAGAAAATAATCTAGACACATTATCTAGTTGTAATTGTATTGACTAAACTACAGATTTCAGTATTTTTTTAGTTTAATATGTTTTCGTATAGTTATCATTCGATGATTTATTTTGACTTACAAGGGAATTTTATTTTATTTTTTCTAATCAAACATCAAATTTTGAAAAACAAAACCTAGGATTCAAGAAAAATATTACAAAATAAATATATGGGTGGACTAAAAACGAGACTACTAATCGTTTGGCCAGACGTTAGGTGAACTGCTCAGAGGTAATGGCACAACCGTAATAACTGGCTTCAGAAAAGGGTAAAGTAATAAAATATCAACCTATATAATTCTGTCCACCGACTCTGTCAACTTGTACACCTTTTCTTCAGATTTTCTGGTGAAACAGATACGAAGCGAGAGAGAGAAGAGAGAGTTTCCTTTTCATTTTCGCCTCTGAGATTCCATTTGTGAACATTTACGCCCTTTTCGTGAGCCGATATGTGTGGAGGTGCTATTATCTCCGATTTCATACCGCCGCCGAGATCCCGACGCGGTGCTATCGAATGCATCTGGTCGGATCTGAAGAAGAACGCGAAAGCGAAGAGCTCGAAGCAGAACTCGAAGAAGCGGTCCGATTTCTTCGATCTGGACGTTGCGTTCGAGGCCGATTTTCAGGGTTTCAAGGATGATTCGTTCATCGATTTCGAGGATGACTTCGATGCCGATGATGTCTTCGCTGACGTGAAGCCCTTTTTCTTCCCCGTTCCTCCGAATCCCGCCGTCCGCTCCGCCGCCGACTCCGATGGTAAATTTTGTGATTTTCACTGTAAATGGGTGTAGCTTGTTCCGAAAGCTTGGGAATCTTGTGGGTTTGAAAATAGTTCGGTTCATTTGATTTTAGTGCTTATCTCTCTCTCCCTCTCTCTCTTCTTGAACTTGGGAGCTTTCTGGTATGGGTTGGGTTCCAATGTTTCTTTTTCTTCGTTAAATGTCATTTGTGATGAGTTATTTACTCCTCGAGAAAAGATTGCTTAAGTGATTGTTTTGTTTACAATCGATCAGCGAGAGAGAAAAAAATATGCAAAAAAGTTCCCCAATGAATGAATGGGCTTTACCTGTTAACCCGAAAGTAGCCTCTTTTTCTGGAATTTGCTGCAGGTAGATTGAAATCCATGTGTGTGTTCTTTTTTTTTTCATATTGATTCCCTTAAAAAAATCTTTTTAGAGATGATTACTTAAATAAGTCGAATCATGTAGTTTTGTTCTTATCATTTCAAGCAGATCAGCCTGTTTTATTGTCTGGATTGATCTGTTTTTGTGAGCCTTTGGTATGGAACATTTGGAGTTAGATATCTACGTTCTTTCTAATTTAGTTCATATTTTGATACTTGTTCTTGGTCGATAATGTTTTGACATGTTTTGTTTGTTTTTCCTGAAATAGGTTCTGCCCCTGCCAAGAAAGCTCCAGAATCCAATGGGCAAGCTGAGAAATCTGCAAAGAGGAAGAGAAAGAACCAGTATCGGGGCATTAGGCAACGACCATGGGGCAAATGGGCAGCCGAGATCCGTGACCCAAGGAAAGGGGTCCGAGTCTGGCTCGGGACTTTCAACACTGCCGAAGAAGCTGCAAGAGCTTATGATGCCGAGGCTCGCAGAATCCGTGGCAAGAAAGCTAAGGTGAATTTCCCCGAGGAAACCCCTCGTGTCAGCCAGAAGCGTCCTGCTAAGGCCAATCCCCAGAAGCCAGTGGCTAGACGAAACCCAACCTTGGTTCAGCCATATCTGGATCAGAACATGAACTCCTTTGACAATCTGGGACAAGACTGCTTCCATAACACAGGGCTGGTGGATCAGAAACCCCAGGTTAACGATCATTTCGGGCTGACAAACTCGTTCCAGCAAGATGTGTTCAGTTCAGACCAGGGCAGCAACACATTTGACTGTTCTGAATTCGGGTGGAGCGATCAAGGACCCAAGACCCCTGAGATCTCGTCTATGTTCGTCAATGACTCAGCTCCATTAATGGAGGACACTAATCCAGCGAAGAAGCAGAAGCCCACTACTCAGGAGGCGATCCCTGCGTCAAACACTGATAAGTCACTCTCTGATGAGTTGGTGGAAATGAATTACTTCCAGACACCTTACCTCGACAACAGCACCTGGGACTCCTCTTCACTTGAAGCTTTACTGGGCGGAGGCGCTGCCGGGACTCAGGAAGGGGCAAACCCAATGGATCTCTGGACCTTTGACGAGATCCCTTCAACCCTTGAAGGGGTCTTCTGATCAGATCAAATCTCTCTTTCACCTTCGTCGTGTAAATAAGGCTGCCTGTTAGTGAGTTTCAGTCTCTTCCCCTCTTGTTTTCTCAACACCAAAACTGTGTTATTACATCGTTTTATCTGCGGTTTGGTTTGTTTTTCGTTTCAGGGTCGGCTGTTGTAACAAGCTGAACCTTTACTGCATTGCATTGAGCCAGAGCCGGCATGGGAGTGATCTCTGTAGTCAGTTCTCTCCATGGGGGATGCTCTGTATTTTTCTGATATAATGGGGTTGATGAAGTAAATAGAGGTACATGTTTTTAGGTTTCTTCCTTCAGATTTTACCTTTACATTTGATCATCAAAGTTTTCGAGCCCAAGTCTTTAGTGTACTCAAGAATGATATCTGCTTGTGTGTGTGTTGTTTTATGTCTCCGAGACTCCGATGTAACGCAAAGCATTACCGTGAATCTTGAACTTTCTTCTTCTCTTCTAACATTCTGCTTTGTGAATGAAATCATATGCACGTTCCACAACATGCAGTCCATTTACACATGCACGCATGCATACAATACACATATAAGCGTGTGTGTACATATGTATGCGGGTTTAGGTTTTTACATTGTGTTTGGTTTCATGATATTTATCTTGTTTTAATCAATGCTAGTGTAAAACAACTCATGTTGTCGGGATGTGTTTGTGAACGGTCCGTGTGTCACTATTTTTAAATCGTTGATTTTTTTTATATAGAATTTAATTTGAATATAGTTATCTGTCACTATTTTTCTACTTCATCCATTTACCATCGGATCTCAAAACATATAATATTTCATCACATAGTCTCAAATATTACAAACAAACAACAGCAAGGATATTCCTTGGAATTATTCGACCGTCATAAAACCCTAGAACTCCGACACTGATTCCTCACCGACAGCGACAACGCTGACGGAATTCTTCGGCTGGTAACTCTCGAGCATGTTCATGTTGGCGGGGTAGACGATGAGCTCCCGGAGGTTCATGGGCGAGACCACGTTGGGATCGGCCGAGAAGAAGAGGTGAGCGATCGCCTCGTTGGCTTTCTCCGAGTTGTGACGGCCGTCGAAGAAGAGGAACGACCTCTGGTAGTCGCACAGGCTCGAGTGGACGTTGGGCTTCCCGCATCCGAACGCGTTGTGCGTTCCGATCCCGCAGCACGAATTTATCACGTTACTGAACCCTGAACATCGATCATCAAACCATCATTTAGTTCAATACACATGCGTATGTATGTATCTATATATAGATTTTCAACGGGGGAACTCACTGAAGTTCAGGTTCCTGTTGATTCTGCGAGACATGGCGTCGTAGAAATTGAAGACGGTGTACTGGAAACCCTTGTTCTCCTTGGCCAGAGCGTCTAACATCGGCCCGATCTTGTCGTTGTGCTGCTTGGCCAAGTCGTTGAGCTTCTCGTAACATTGATCTCCGGTGTTGTAATCTTGCCTCACGATCGGAAAGCAGCCCAGCGGCGCCAGCAGCTGGAACGCAAACTTCCTCGCCCCGTTCACGTAGAATAGCTGCACCCATTTACGGCCTCTATATCAGTGACGAAATTACGGAGAATGGTGAAGAACAGGGGGGGAGGGGGCTTACGCCGAGATCTTGTCTTAATTTGGAAATGACGGAGGTGACAAAAGCCTGTTGGGCAGAGGCGTCGGCGGCAGGGTTGTTCTTGGTGAAGTTCAAGTAATCGTCGGCTCCGATGTAGAATATGAACAAGGATTTCGACAAGAAATCATCGTTCCAGTTCCCCATTCTTCTGAATCTGTTCAGTTGTTGGGCAAGAGTCATCTGCAAGATTTCCAATCATTAGGGGAAAAAAAGATTCATAATGATATGGTGATGATTATTAGTATAGTTAAAAAAAAATCAATAAATGGACATCGAAAAAGACAAACATCCACAGCCCAAAAAGACTGCCATCATGACATATAATCATCCAATAATAATTTTTTTTTGGGTCAAAATCATCCAATAATAAGTAAATATTTTTGAAAATGGAAAAAAGTGGGCATACGTACGGATTCAGGAGGAGATCCGAGAACGGAAGCATCGGCGACGGCGAAGTTGGCTCCGCGTGAGAAATTCCCGTTGGGGTCCAGAGCCGCCGGTACCGGTATCGGTATCTTCATGAACTGAGCTGCTCATTCCATAATCCATATTCCACACAAAAATATTATTTATATATATATATATATATATAACGACGTATATTTTTTATTTTTGTGAAAAGGAAGGTTCTAATCTTTGATCTTTCATTTGATTAAACTGCACATACTCTACAGTAACAAATATGATGAAGTAACGAGTTAAGACGACACCGGAGAAATATATAGAATTTTTGAAACTTCGAAGAAAATGCTAGTTTACTCAAATTACATATTACCCACAGAATTCTTAAAAGCAGAGTACTAAAATTTCAAGTATGTAAAGTCTACAGATCCATCATGATTTTTAAAAAAAAAATCCTAAGAAAATCTATTGGCTTTTATTAATCTACTTTCAACTTTAAAGAATATATTGATAGTATTAATTTGGTATGATAAAAAAAAATAATTCTAAAATTAGACTCTAAATGGACAAACTAATAAAGGCTATTTTAGATATGAAAATCTACGTCGGATCTAACATTCAGACATGTGTAAGAAACAGAAACAAGGAGGTGGTGGTGTCCGTACCGATGAAGTCGGGGACGATCCGGCCGTCGGAAAAGCGACCGTTGGGATCGTCGGTGGATTTGCCGAAGGGCCAAGTGGTCTGAGGCAGGAAGGCCGTCGTCAGGAACCTCTTGTTCCCCACCTCGTAGTACGAGTCCCCGAAACTGAACAGTCCCACCTCCGGTATGTTCTGCCCCGCCACCACCGTCAATGTCAGTATTACCCCCACCACCCTCGCGTAATTACGGCCCCCTGCCATTTCAATACTATATTTCTTCTCTCGACAAGAGAGAGAGAGAGAGAGAGACTTTTATATTAGAGATTGGTGGCTTGCTTGTCTCCCTCGCGACGGACGCATTTATATAAACCAAAGTTCGTGGGTTTATTAAATAAACATGTGGCCATTTAGTTTATTGTATTTGTTTTTTTTATAAAATTAGTTTATTGTATTGAATTAATTAAATGAATCTATTCGATTTAATAATAGTGGCTTTAGTTTAGTTTCCATTAAATAAAATTCTATTTTTTATTCAATTATTCTTGCATTAGTTTTGAAATCACTCTATTTTATTTTGGAGCACTCATATTAAATAATTCTTTAGATCGGATCAATTGTACTTTTATATTTTATTTCTATTTGTATTTCAATCAGAAAATCGTTTTTAATTGTCCACTGATTCATTAGTTACAAAATGAGACAAAGCAAAACGAAGAAAAAAGCATCAAACTCGAAACTAAACACAAGCAGTAACAAAAATATATCTATTTGATTTTATATTAGCTTTCGTTTAGTTTTCATTAAATCAAAATATTTGAAAAAATTATATGCATAATTATAAATTGCTTGGTTTATATATAGTTGTATACCATTCGAAATATAAGGTTCGACTCGTTGTACCGCAACGGTTGCGGTTACGGGTGACGGCGTTTTCAAAGCGTTTGATAGCGATTATGAATGATAAGTACTGAGTGGTTGATAAGTTGCAGTTGACAGCGATTGCGAGTGGGTACGGTTAGAAGTGAATGGTTCGTTGCGGTTGCAATTGCGTTTTGATATAAATTATAAAAAAATATTATTTTAAAATAATTTTTTATAATAATTTTAATCAAATTTTTAGTATCATTTGATAAAAATTATTTACTAAATTTATAATAATTAAATAATAAATTT
>NW_010965696.1:363681-372631 GCF_000463585.1 Tarenaya hassleriana
AAAATATAAATATTATCAATTTAATTTATTTTTAAGTAAAAAAATAATTCTATTATAAAATTTTTTAAAAATATACTGTTATATATATTTTTATTAAAATATAATACTAAAAAATAATTTTTAATGAGGATATTTTAGATTTTTTTTCAAAACGCCGGAAACCGCTATCAAAACGCAAGTTAGATGCTGCGATTAGAAAACATAAATTTGGCTGCGGTTGCGGGTGGTTGCGGTTCAACCAGTCAGTTTTTCAATCGTCTATAAACACCAAAAATCATAATCGCTCCATTTGCGGGTAGCGGCGGTGCAACTAGTCGCCCCAGAATTTCACTTTAAAAATCATAAAATCGTTTTTTTTCCTATCCACATATTTGTTAGTTGCAGCATGCTCCAGGGAGAACGAGGAAACAAATACAAAGTGCCAAACTCTGAGGAAAAAAAAAACATGCGCTTCTAATGGGAATCTAACTACTTTCAAATTCAAACGTGTATATCCGTTTCTGTTTTTTTTTTTTTATATGTCTGATCCTTTTATAAAATGTATAAAATTATTTCAATCCAGACAAAACAAAAACAACCTCCATTAACTTGGCAAGATATTAAACAACAGACACGTTTAAACCAACTTCGAACTATGATGAATACACATTTCTTTTGCAATTAAATGATTTAAAAATTAGTTTAATTTAATTTTAATTCAAATGCAATTTAAAATATTTAAAATTCTGAACAAAAGAAATTTTCTTTAAAAACTAAAATTGTTTTTAATAAAATCAGAATCTAATAATTATATTTAAACTCACCATAACAACGAAATATTTATTACTTTTTTTAAAATTTAAAAAAATTGCGAATAAAAAATAACAAAATCAAAATCCAAAATTTGGCTTCTTACCAAATACTCAACGTCACTTATATAATTACATGTTGACATATTTATGACTAAAAAGAATTCATAAATTCAAAATCAGTAGAAAATAATAATAACAGATCCTCCTAAAATCATTGTCTAAATATCTCTTCTTTGTTAAAATTTTAAATTATTTTTTTTCCTCTCTTCTTATATTAGTGTACGATTGAAAATTAATTTAGCTCTAATCTTAAATTTTAAATTCTAAACCCTTAATTTCAAATTCTTTAGGATTCAACATTGATTTATGATTTAATGTTTAGGATTTAGAGATTAAGATGTAATGTTTAGAGTTTAATTTATGATTTGATGGGTAGTATTTAGGATTAGAGATAAATTAGGAACAATAAAACCAAACGAAAAAAGATATACAAATTTATCAAATTGTTTGATAAAATGATTAGGAGACTACTTAATCTAAAAAAATAAAATAAAAGATGGGATATTGATCCGTAAACCACTCCCACCCACCGGGATGGTAATATCGGGGCCCTATTATAAAATTCATTTAATATTATATCATATCCACGTGATTTTAAACTTAAGAAATGAAAACTCCTTTTAATTAATTAAACCAACTTGCTAATTAAAATGTTATTTGATTTGGTCCTTTGGCACACTTTCCGATAAAATTTATGTAATGTGAAGATTATATTTATTATTTAAATCATAGCATTTTATTGTATTTGATTTCATTTTAAATTAATTTGGTTTTAAAAAAAAATATATAAACAATCAATTTTTGTAGATCTATTCAATTTAAAAATCCGATCGTTATATGAATAAATATATAGACTAATAGTTGTATAATAAATATATAGACTCAGAGGTCATGTGTCTGTGTTCTCATGATCCTTTCCTTGAGATTTTAAAATTAAGAAATGACTCAGACTCGTTAAATATATGTGCCAATTTGAGTAAAAAAACTCATGTTTGAAAAATTAAAAACCAGCTTGTGAATTTTAAATCTAATATCGCCAGCTGGCATTTTGGAATATATAAAAAATAATCAATAACAAAAATATTTAAATAATTTTTGTAGATAAAATTCCCGTGTTTTTTTATTGTGTTAAACCAAAAGTCCAAAACGATTGAATACACAATAATTTTTAAATATGTCAGTGGATTGAATATAAGTTGCTGACACTATGACTCAATAATGGTCCCCCATTATCTCTTCCTTTAATGCGAGAAAGATTTTTATAAATTAAAGCTTCTTATTTTATAAATAAACTACAAATATAATGACAATCATTAATGGAGAAGTCGTGCGTGTTCAAAATCACATCATTAACAAAAAAATATTCACACCCTTTCACATCTATTCAAACATTATAAAAAAAATAGAACAGAAACCATATAAAATTTTTAATTTGTAAAACGATAAAAAAATATTGCTAAACTTTTTATTCAACAAAATTTATTTTTAAATTTGTAAAGTATATCATTATAATTTTTAAACTTATAATATATATTATTTTTTGATAAAATATAAAATATATTATTATAATTCTCAAACTGATTTTTAAATCAATGTCATCCAAATTTTTTCTAATATCAATTAATAAATTTGAGAATTATAAAGATACATTTTACTAAATAAATTTATTAAGCGAAAAGTTTAGAAGTTTATTTGTTATCAAATTCAGAAATTTTTATGAATTTTATCTTAAAAAATCTAATATTTTTTATTTTAAAAAATCATTAAAAACTTATACTCTCCTTATCGCAATTTTAACTGTATATTTTTTTATTCTATTAAATTCTATATTACTATATTTAATAATAAAATACTTATACATAAAAAAATTAGTAACTAAATCTTTAAACACAAAAATTGACTAAAAAAATTAGTAAGTAAATCTTTATACACAAAAATTGACTATTCGACTGAGATGATAATAATTTTATCTTTCACACATCAACCACGTAAGATTTAATTATATTAAATATTAAAAATAATGAAAAATTATTAAAGTTATCAAAAATATTAATAAAAAACAAAATAATAAAGATATGCGAGAAGAACACACTATTTTTCGGTTTCTTTGTACCGGTTTCCATTTCCACGTGAGGAACGTGTCACTTTTAATGTAACGCACCGGCTGGATCTTCAGCCGGAGTAGTAAAGGAAATGACTTCATTGTCCCCTACGTCTCTGCAACTACAATTTCTCTAACCGAGCTTCCTCTTTCCCCTCTCTAATGGCGGATCAACTCTCTCGCTTCTTCTTCTTCCTCCTTAGCTCACTGGTTTTCACGCTCTCTCTTCTTCAACACCCAACTGCATGCCGAGCCCAGACTCTCTTCGTCTTCGGTGATGGTTTCTATGACGTCGGAAACAAGCAGTTCCTCTCCGGCAACCTCGTCTCGGCGAACGCTCCTCCGTACGGAGTTACTGTTGGAAAGGCCACCGGAAGGTGGTCCGACGGGCTTGTCGTGTCGGATTATCTAGGTTAGTTTCTGATTCTTGAACCGCGTAGAATTTTTAGGAATTCGGGAGTTGACTTTGGAGATGAGATGCTTGAAAACCCTAAAAAATCGATTTTTTTTTTTTTGCAGCTGGGTTCATGGGCATTCCTCGGATTTCTCCGATTCTCGATCCCAGGTCTGATTTGTCTCATGGAGCAAGCTTCGCCATCGCCGGAGCCACCGTTCTCGGCTCTCCACCGGAGACGGTAGGCTTTAACAGAAATAAGTTTCTCGAATTAATCTGCATGACGTTTCCATTCCTGTTTTCTGGGTTGGCTTAAAGATCCTAACTTTGATCTCGTAGAAGAAATTCGATTCATCTTTCCTCATCCCCTGTTGTACCAAATCTCATAGGAAATTTATCTCTGCAGAGTTTTCTTGACATTTTACTGTGTAGTAATAAATAGAATCGGACACAGGGAGTATGTAAATGTTGTGGTTTATGTCTTGATTCCAGAATCATTCCTTTTCACAGGGAAATTAGCAATTAGATATGAAGGATTTAAGATGAAACCGAACAGGGTCCAGTGTAGATCTCTTGGTATGGAATGTGTAAAAGAATATACATATATATATATATATGTGTATGTGTGTTAAATTACTCGTAAGTCTGTTCTTGAATGTGTTCTTAAGGAAAGGAGACTATCTTGGTTTAGGAATGCATAATATACGTTTTCCAAAACCCAATTTCAGATGACTCTTGGACAGCAAGTGAGGAAATTCTCTGAAAACAAGAACAAATGGACAGATGATGAAAGATCCAAAGCTATCTACTTGTTTTACATCGGGGGAGACGATTACCTGAACTTTGCCAAGAAGAACCCTAATCCCTCGGATGATCAGAAACAAGCTCTAAGTGATCAGATCATCACCGGCATTGAAGCAGCCATAAAGGTGAGAGCTTTGATACCTTTACCATCACTAACTAAACCAGCCATCTCTTGTTTCGGGAAAATCTGATGAATCGGGTTTCATGATAAAGGCTGTGTATGGAGATGGAGGAAGGAAATTCGCCCTGCAGAACCTCGCACCGTTAGGTTGCTTACCGGCGGTGAAACAAGAGAACGGAGAAGGCGATACATGCGTAAAATTACCTTCGGAATTGGCAGCTCTTCATAACAAGAAGCTGCTTCAGCTGTTGAGGAAGCTTGGACTCAAACTCAAGGGTTTCCAATATTCGTATTACGATTTCTTCCGATGTCGACAGTTCAACATGTATATATATATACTCGAAAATGCCTCGGGGGTTCATCGTGTTAAAATGATTTGTGATGTCGGTACAGCGTTTGAGAAGGGAAATGCTGCATGTTGTGGAAAGGGAGCTTATAACGGGACGGGCTGCGGAACTGACACAGTATGCTCCAAGCCACCAGAGTACGTATTCTTCGACGGGAAACACTTGACGAATGAGGCTAACTTTCAGATAGGACAGCTGATTTGGAGCTCAGACACAGAGGTCATAAGCCCTAACAATCTGAGGGAGCTTCTGGTTCTTCCTCTGGACATTCCTGTGATCTTCAATACAGCATCGAACACAACTGGATCTGGTGAGGAGGAGGAGGACACAAGGAGGGAAATCCATAAGATGTACGACATGGGTTCCTTGGAATGGGGAACTGAGAACCAGTGGCCGTACCAACTCGACAGTGTGAGATCGTTTACCGGCTGAG
This sequence comes from Tarenaya hassleriana, assembly GCF_000463585.1. Classification (NCBI taxonomy): domain Eukaryota; kingdom Viridiplantae; phylum Streptophyta; class Magnoliopsida; order Brassicales; family Cleomaceae; genus Tarenaya; species Tarenaya hassleriana. The sequence continues at coordinate 368,733 of NW_010965696.1, forward strand.
GATATATTGCATACACAAGTATGAAGAATAAGCTATATCGCGATGTGCCCTTTTTGTGAGTGATCAGTTGTGAAACACTTTGTTTGAATAAGTCCGGTTCCTATGTAACATTTTCGGGTCTGACAAAGGATCGAGGGTGGTATGCCATGTTACAGGTACTGGTTGTACGGCTAACGAGATGGTTATTGGTTACAGAGCATGTCGATTATTAGCACAGCATAGATCGTTGGATCGTGTTTGATGACCATAATCTACGTTTTAACAGAGTCTCAAGCCAGATTACGACGTAAATGAAGAACAACTCGCTGTAGTTGTCGAAGATTGGCTTGGGGGTCTTTTGCAGGAGACAGCTGTACAAAATCAAGAACGGTGTACTTGAATATGTGTGTGTATATATTCACGTACTATAAACTAAAATTTATTAAATTAAATATGGTAAATCATCAATACATTTGGATGCATGCTTGGCGCTTGGCAATTTTAACAGCGACACAGAGTAGGGGTGGGCGATTCGGTTCGGTTCCGTATCAAACAAAAAATTTCGGTATTTTTTATGGATCGTACTCTTCAAAATTTCCGAATGATATGATTTTTATAGAACCAAAATTTTCAAACCCCAACTTTATAAAATTTTCGAAAAATCGAAATTTTCTTAAAAAAAGTCTTAATTCTTTTTTTAAAAAACCGAAACCGAACCGTACCGAAACTGAATAATATACGGTAATAATTTGGTACAAATTTTAGAAACCGAATAAACCGTTCTCGAACCGAACCGCCAAAATTCTGACTCGAATACCGAAACGTCCATCCCTATTACATAGTATGAACTAGATACCTTACGGAACTATATAGATATACACATAGATGAACCAGCTACACTTACGGAGTATGGTTTTCTCTCGATCGGATACTGTTGTGCGGAAGCGTACCGGGTCTCAAATGTGAGACGATGGAATCGAACGAGAGAAAGTAAAAGACACCTGGATTTAACGTGGTTCGGCAGAATGCCTACGTCCACGGCGAGGAAGAACACAAACTTCACTATATCGGTGAACAAATGTGGAATACAACACACACTCAACCTCACTTCCCAATTTTCTAAGAACACCCTTTCTCTCGTAACACTCAGAAGAAGAAAATATTCAAACCGTATCCAAGAACCTCACCGAAACAAATTTCTTGGATACTAAGAAAGAAAACCCAAAACCCTCGAAAAGACCCAAATATTGGGTTTCTTGCTGAAGAAGAAAACTTCTTCTTCCACACTCCTTCTTCTCTTCTGAATGTTTTTGTTAGTGATTTGTGATACTTGAGAACATAACTTGCATGGCTATTTATAGGAGAAGTCACAGACGGATTTGTGGCGGAAGACAAAAGCCACCAAACCATTCACGTTGAATGGTGTTTGATTTTTTCAAATAAAAAATCAACCAATTGCCTTTGTCTGCCATCATCACCAATTTCCTTTGTTTGCCATCAACACCATAATTGAAGCCACCATTCACAGATACATACGAAATATGACATAAAATATATAATTACAAAATTAAAAAAAAAATTTGTTCATGAGATCCCCACACACGGAGCAGATACATCATTATTATTTTATTTTTCTTCATTGCATGGAAAAGATTACAACACGTACTAGCTCGACTCGATCGAGTTATTCCCTCTTCACGACAAAGCGCAGAAGATCAATTAGAAACCCTAACTGACATTTCTTAAAAAAGACAACGTCGGATGCATGCATGAGTTAGAACTCGAGCATGTTCATGCCTTTAGGGTAGACACTGTGCCATATACTCTGCTTCTGTTGTAGACAAAGCCACCGTAGACTGTAAAGTAGACTTCCAACTCACCGGAGCTTTCGCCAGTGCAAACACATATCCAGTCGTTGACCGTCGCTTATCCAAATCACCAGCATAGTCGGAATCAACATATCCAACCACACAGTGACCAAGTGATCCATCTTGTTGAAACACCAATCCAAAGTCCAAGGTCTTCAGAATATACCTCAGAATCCATTTCACTGTCTGCCAATGTCCTCTTCCAGGATTATGCATATACCTGCTCACCACTCCAACGGCATGTGAAATGTCGGGTCTCGTACACACCCTCCCATACATCAAGCTACCAACCGCATTTGCATACGGAACCTTCGCCATGTACTCATGTTCCTCATCTGTGGTAGGAGATAACGCCGAACTGAGCTTGAAATGAGGAGCAAGTGGTGTACTTACAGGTTTTGACTTTTCATCTAAGCCAAAACGTTGAAGTATTTTATTCAAATATTGTCTTTGTGACAAACAAAGCTTGCCCATCTTTCTGTCTCTGCTTATCTCCATCCCAAGAATCTTCTTCGCTTCTCCAAGATCCTTCATCTCAAACTCTTGATTCAATTGAGCCTTCAACTTTTCGATCTTCGACTGGCTCTTTGATGCGATCAACATATCATCCACATATAAGAGTAAGTAGATGAAAGATCCATCTGGTAACTTGTAGAAGTAGACACAGTGATCATACTTACTCCTTGTGTATCCTTGCCCGATTATGAACTTGTCAAATCGTTTGTACCACTGTCTGGGAGATTGCTTCAGTCCGTACAACGACTTGTTCAACTTGCAAACCCAATCTTCCTTACCAACAACGGTAAAACCTTCTGGCTGAGTCATATAGATTTCCTCCTCCAAATCCCCATGTAAGAACGCCGTCTTCACATCGAGTTGTGCTAGCTCCAAATCAAACTGAGCTACTAAGGCCAACAAAATCCGAATGGAGGTATGTTTCACAACTGGAGAAAATACCTCATTGTAGTCGATACCCTCCTTCTGAGCATAGCCTTTTGCTACCAATCTTGCCTTGTAGCGGACATAGCGTAGCCTTTAGCTACCAACCTTGCCTTGTAGCGGATATCAGTCTTGTCAGGAAATCCTTCTTTCTTTGCAAATACCCATTTGCACCCAATCGCCTTCTTTCCACTTGGTAACTTCACCAGCTTCCAGGTATTGTTCTTCCGGAGAGATTCCATCTCTTCCTCCATAGCTTTCTTCCACTTCTCACTTTCAGAACTCTTGACTACATCCTTGTAAGTGATAGGAGTATCAGCATCAATCACCGGAAGTGCAAAAGCCACCGCAGCATATCGAGCAGGCATTTTCAACGTTCTCGTCGGCTTTCGAAGTGCAATGGGAAGTTCCTTCTGAGGCTCTTGGGTGGAAACCTCATCGTCTTCAGAATTTTCAACATCCTCCTCTCCCATAGGAGGTTCTTCGTTTGCTGGAACAAACTTCGCAGTCTCAAACTCCACCTCCTGTGGACTACTCTCCACCTGCTGCTGAGTACCACCAACTTGCTTCTTCAACATGGTTAGCTCATCAAATGTGACATCCCTACTAACAATGATCTTCTTTGATTCAAGACACCAAACACGATATCCTTTCACCCCTGGTGAAATCCCCATGAACAGCGACTTCTTAGCTCTGGGATCCAACTTTGATTCCTTCACATGATAGTAAACAACTGAACCGAATATGTGTAAGGAATCATAATCATTAGCAGGTTTGCCATACCAAACTTCCATGGGTGTCTTGTCTCCAATTGCAGCAGATGGTAACCGGTTGATGAGATGACTCGCATACGTCACAGCCTCAGCCCAAAACCGTTTGTCTAATCCAGCATTAGACAACATACACCGAATCTTCTCCAGTAAAGTTCGGTTCATGCGTTCTGCCACCCCATTCTGTTGCGGATTATTTCGAACTGTGAAGTGTCTGACAATGCCATCATCTTGACAGATTTTGGCTAGTGGATCACTCATGTACTCTCTTCCATTGTCTGTTCGGAGACGCTTGATCTTCCTCCCAGTCTGGTTCTCCACCATATTTTTCCATTTAAGGAAA
>NW_010965696.1:373570-418237 GCF_000463585.1 Tarenaya hassleriana
GACAAAGGCGTCTGAAGTCGACTTTGAAACGGCCTTCCCATTTTCTTTCTTTTTCAGCTTTGGACAATCCTTTTTCCAGTGCCCAGTTTCATGACAAAAGGCACATTCATCCTTCGCAAGTCTGCCTTTTGAGCGAGATCTACCCTTCTTCTTCTTTCCAGGCTTATGAGTCTGTTCACGACCTCGAGCAGCATAGGCCTCCCCTGCTGAAGTTGAACTGTTTTCCTTCTGATCCTTTTTCCGGATCTCCCGATTGTACAAAGCTGCACATACTTCATCGAAACGGATTTGCTCCTTTCCATGAAGTATCATAGTGATAAGGTTCTCGTATTCTTCGGGTAGAGAGTTCAAGAGGAGAAGAGCCTTATCCTCATCCTTGACCATTTCATCAAGGTTTTCCAACTCCGTTACCAGCTTGTTGAATTCTGATATGTGGTTGTACATCGTAGTGCCTGATTGGTACTGCAGGCGGAATAACTTCTTCTTCAAGTACAACCGGTTCTGGCAACTCTTCGTCAGGAACTGCTTCTCCAACTCTCTCCAAAGTTTGCTTGCAGATGTCTCCTTCATATAAGGGAGTTTTAGCTCCCTTGTTAAACACGAACGGATTACTACGCAAGCATTGCGATTCATCCATACCCACTCGGTATCCTCCAGGTGTGTCGGCTTTTGCGGATCAAGAGCAACGAGAAGCTCTTGCTGATAAAGCGCATCCATCATCTCGCCTTGCCACAAGCTGAAATTATTGGTCCCGTTGAACTTCTCCACCTCGATCTTCGCATTCGTCACCACCGTCCTTCCCGATGACGCCGAGGATCGGACGATCGACGACGATGATGAGCCAACTGGTGGAGTTGCAACTACCGCCGGTGTTTCGGTGGTCTCCTGGGCCATAACTCCAAATCACAATTTTTTTTTTTTTATTTTTTTCAAATCGACCCGTGCCTTGGTAAAAGGTACCGCGGCTCTGATACCAATTGTTGTGCGGAAGCGTACCGGGTCTCAAATGTGAGACGATGGAATCGAACGAGAGAAAGTAAAAGACACCTGGATTTAACGTGGTTCGGCAGAATGCCTACGTCCACGGCGAGGAAGAACACAAACTTCACTATATCGGTGAACAAATGTGGAATACAACACACACTCAACCTCACTTCCCAATTTTCTAAGAACACCCTTTCTCTCGTAACACTCAGAAGAAGAAAATATTCAAACCGTATCCAAGAACCTCACCGAAACAAATTTCTTGGATACTAAGAAAGAAAACCCAAAACCCTCGAAAAGACCCAAATATTGGGTTTCTTGCTGAAGAAGAAAACTTCTTCTTCCACACTCCTTCTCTTCTGAATGTTTTTGTTAGTGATTTGTGATACTTGAGAACATAACTTGCATGGCTATTTATAGGAGAAGTCACAGACGGATTTGTGGCGGAAGAAAAAACCCACCAAACCATTCACGTTGAATGGTGTTTGATTTTTTCAAATAAAAAATCAACCAATTGCCTTTGTCTGCCATCATCACCAATTTCCTTTGTTTGCCATCAACACCATAATTGAAGCCACCATTCACAGATACATACGAAATATGACATAAAATATATAATTACAAAATTAAAAAAAAAATTTGTTCATGAGATCCCCACACACGGAGCAGATACATCATTATTATTTTATTTTTCTTCATTGCATGGAAAAGATTACAACACGTACTAGCTCGACTCGATCGAGTTATTCCCTCTTCACGACAAAGCGCAGAAGATCAATTAGAAACCCTAACTGACATTTCTTAAAAAAGACAACGTCGGATGCATGCATGAGTTAGAACTCGAGCATGTTCATGCCTTTAGGGTAGACACTGAGTTCACGTACGGTCATGGGACCGACGATGTCTTTGTTGCCGCTGTTGAAGAGGTGGGCGATCTCTTCGTTAGCCTTCTGAGTGTTGTGTTGGCCGTCGAAGAAGAGGTATTCTCTCGGGTACCCGCACAAGTTCGAGTGAACGTTGATGTATCCGCACCCGAAAGCGTTGTTCGATCCGATTCCACAGCATGATCTTATCGTGTTTGAAAACCCTAATCCAAAACAAATCTCACGTCAAGTAATTCACGCGGAGTGAAGAGAAAGACGGATATATAGACGAATATACATATATATATATATATGTGTCAATATTTGTTTTTTTTTGGTTAATCATTATTTGTTCATTTTCCTTGTGCTTGTAGTTAACTTATGGGACTCAAACTCGTGTGTATGTGTATATATATTTCATAGCAAGAGTTTTGATCATGTTTGAAAACCCTAATCCACATTTTCTCTCTAGTTTTACTTTTAAAGATACATACATACATACATACATACATACATACATACATACATACATACATACATACATACATACATACATACATACATACATACATACATACATACATACATACATACATACATACATACATACATAGAAACTCGTTTAATGGTAAATACAAGTAATTATTCCGCAATTTTTGTGAATAGAAGAGATAGAGTAAGACCCACTCACTATAGCTATTGAACATTTGCGTGGGTCCGTGAACGAGCCGGCGGGAGATTGCACCGTAGAAATCGAAAACGGTGTATTGAAAGCCGGTGTAATTAAGCGCTAAAGCCTTCAACATCGGCCTGATCTTCTCGTTGTGCTGTTTCGCTATTTCGTTCAGCGGTTCATAGCAATCGTCTCCCTGCAATTGGCGTTCTTGTTTCACGATCGGGAAGCAACCGAGAGGGCCCAACGTCTGGTACGCGAATTTCCTCGCTCCTAACGTGTACAACCTCTGCGCATACGTACGTACGCTCCCGATCGACACCGTATATATCAGAGAAAATACATACCGTGTATATATATATATATCAGACATGCATGTAACTTACAATGAGTTGGGTCTTGATAGTGTTAGCGACCAAGGTGACAAAGCCTTGCTGCGCGGAGGCGTTTGGGTTGGGATTGTTCTTGCTGAAGTTCATGTAATCGTTTGTGCCGATCTGGAAAAAGAAAATGGCTTCCTCGATAAAATCCTTTGTCCATTTCGATCTTTGCTTTTCGAACAGCTCCACTTGTTGAGACAACGTCAACTGTACGCATGCATTTTCACACATGCTAAACACGTCACGTGAAATAAACTTTTACATGCAGTATCATGTCAAAACATTAACATTAATTTACATATAATCTTAATTATCTTTTTAAAAAAAGGGCTCACGGTCTCGGGTGGGGTTCCAAGAACCGTGGCGTCACCGACGGCGAAGCCAGCGCCGCTGGAGACGTCGGCGTCGGGTTGAAGCGCCGGGGGAATGGGGATTGGGTGGTTGAGAAATGTTGCTACATTAGTTTGGTATAACATTATGATTAGAGACCGAATAATTATAATACTAATTAAACCAAAGCGGATATATATATATTCAGATAAAAATGGTTATAGAGAGACCTAGGAAATCAGGGACGATATGGCCATCGGAGTAACGACCGTTGGGACGGTCCGTGGATTTGCCGTACGGCCAAGTAGTGCTTGGAACAAACTGAGTGGACACGTACTTCTTGTTCCCGACATCGTAGTATGAGTCTCCGAACGGAAACAGAGCCGACTTTTGTCGGACACCGGCGACGTCACCGGCGAGCGACAAGGACAGTATTACCCCCAAAACACTCAACAAATTACCAGTCGTTGCCATTATTGGAAATTTGGGTGTAGTGATTTATAATGTGTGCATTTCGCACCGTCGATTTTTATAGGCATGTGATCTGATTTGGGGTCACGTCTCACAATCTGCATGTAAATTCTCTTCTCTTTTTTTTTTTTTTCTATATTCATAATTCCAAATATTAATTTGCGAGACTTATTATTATTATTATTAGATATATATATATATATATACACACATGATGTAATCATTCGTTATGCATGGTTTAATTAAGCAATTCAAAAAATAGTTATTGTAAATTATAAATACGTCATATATTATATATATATATATATATATATATATATATATATGAATCCCACGAAAGAGATATATATTATTAAGAAGCAATTAATTAACTTCTAAGTGTAAATGGTATTTAAAAATGTTAGATATTTCAATCATATTTTTCTTTCTACAAATTGCTTGTTCTTTATTTCTTCATTGTTTTCTTTTCTGCAAATAAGTTTTTATTTTCATCTTTATACTTTTTTCCGAATTGGTTAAAATTCATTTTTTTCCGAAACAAATTTATTGTATTGTTTCTTTCCTATTACTTATTATTTAATCACATTTTCCCTTTATTTACCTTGTGACCGTTTTATGTTTTATATATTGTGTATATGTTTTAAAAAAGATACGTGTCCTACCGGACATACAACTTGTCATAACTACAACATATGCTATTTAAGTTTTTTATAATTAAATAAGATTATTAAAAGTTATTAATATAATTGTTTTCGTCGCAACTATGAATTTAATCTGATAGATTATAAAAATCAAGAAATGTGTTGTGTTGAAACGTCTATAGTGTTACTGCATAGTTTGGCACCATACGTACTTTTGTCCTCTTTTATATATATATATATATATATATATATATTAAATATAATAAGCCATCGACCTGCAGGCATGGCTGGCGCTTGGCAATTTTAACATCGAGACTTGCGAAACACCGTGCCAATAGGCTCTAATCGTGGTCACATTCACCGACACATACACAGATATACATACATACACAACGTATATATGCACAGTGGCGGACTTAGACAAATCTATACGAGCGTCGATAAATTTACACATAATTTTATTGAGGCATTTGATGATTTTATTCATGATTTTGTTAAATTTATGTAGAAATTAATATTTTTTTTACTCAGCTCAAATGGGGCATGTGACCCCCACCCCATCCGATATAAGATTCGTCACTGTATATGCATATATACACGCTAACAACACACGGTTTTGCAAACCAAATATCAAATCCCAAAAGTCAAAATATCCAAAATACTATCCTTTTGCTAAAATTATTTCTGCACATACATTTCTCAACTTGTGACTTTGTGACTAGAATAATTGTATGATCATATGATGATCACATTGATCACAATATTAAATTTTTGTTATACGTAAGGTGGTCACATTGGTGACAATGTTAAATTTTTGATGATTTTACCAAATGTTTAGTGTGATACGTAAGGTGTGATTATGGTGACTTGGTGTAATTACCAAAAATTTAACGTTATGACCAATGTGACCATCATACGATCATACAATTATTTTGGTCACAAGTTGAGAAGGGTATGTAAGAAGTAGTTTTAGCAAAAGAAGTTATTTTGGATAATGGCCCTATCAAATGCGAAACAACGTGTTGAAAATATTTTGCGTCAAACGAAATCTCGAATAACGTTTTGATTGTGTAGAAATCCAGTTTTTTTTTTTTTTGGTTTTAGTCTAGAAATCCAGTTCATCGATTACAGTTATAAAACCCGAAGAACAGAGTAATTAATTATCTGGATTTTCTTTTCAAGATTGATTATTACAAGCAATTCACAGATACATTGCATCCCTGCTAAACAATATTCAATATATCTTTAAAATTCCAAACCCTAAAACTGCAATCTTATATTAATAAAGAAATGCTGCGAACAAAAAACTAAAACAACGGTTAACAAAAAAAAAAAAAACTAAAACAACGAATACACAAAAGTAAGGGTAATATAAAAAAAATTATTGAACCAAATTATTTGTTTAAAAAAAGGAAAAGGGGCCCAGATATTAAAGATTAAAAATTATTAACTAAATGAATTAATTAAGATTGATACTCCGCACGATATAATTAAAAAATATCACCGTCTCGGGCATAGCGAAAAAGGGGGTCACCGTTGAAATTTTCTGAAGCTCGTTCACATTCTCAAATAATTGCTACATATACATACACCCATACATATATATACACATAAACACGACATATAATAATATTAAGGGAAAATGACATTTTCCTACACGAATTTATCAAAATGTGACATTTTCCTACACGAATTTTTAATTTGACAAATGTCTACACTAAATTAACAAATTTTCCAAATACCTACACGAATTATCCAATTTTAGTGCAATTAACTACACAATCCGAAATTATCAATTAATTGCTGACGTGGCATGCCACGTGGCGGCTCACGTGGCATGCCACATGGGATTTTTGCCATGTCAGCGCGAATTAAAAAAAATAAAAATAAAAAATATAAATATATTTGTATGTATGCATATATATATATATTTTTAAATTTTATAAAAAAATTAAATTTATATACATACAAATATATAAATATATATCTGTATATTCATATATATATATATATATATACAAATACAAATATAAACATATATATATATACAAATATATATACATATACATATACATACATACAAATATATTTACATATGTGTATGTGTTCCCACGTGGCATGCCACGTGAGCCGCCACGTGGTCTTCCACGTCAGCAATTAATTGATAATTTCGGATTGTGTAGTTAATTGCACTAAAATTGGATAATTCGTGTAGGTATTTGGAAAATTTGTTAATTGAGTGTAGACATTTGTCAAATTAAAAATTTGTGTAGGAAAATGTCACATTTTGATAAATTCGTGTAGGAAAATGTCATTTTCCCTAATATTAATTACAGTAATTCTAATAGTTACTGTGATGGGGGAAGTCGTTAATTATGGACAAGACAGGAAAATGGAAGAGAAAATGTTTGATCAATCATCGGACAAATATAAACCAATGATCCAATGATCCGACAAAGAAAATGATTCACCCTAAACCCTAAACCAATGATCCGGACAAAGTACATTACAAACTCAAAAAATTGCGTTCAATGACCCTAGTGGAACACGTGTTCAAGAAAATTAAGAGGAATGTACCTACTCCTTGTTTATTACTTAGGGAATTTTTAGACATGGTTCCACAAAACTTGGAATTAGGAATAGATACGGATCAGATATCCGCATTTTGAAGATACCCGTCTTCGTTTTCGTTTTCCCAGATTTTAGAGAAATGCTATCTCTATCTTATAACAATCGGGTATCCGTATCACAGATACCCGGGACTAAAAGATGGATATCCGCAAATACTTGTATCCGTGTATAAAATATTAATCAACATAAAATCAAACCAAATAATCAACAAAAGTATACCCATTTTGGTCCAAAAACCCGTATAAAGTTATAAAATAATTTGAAGCTAAATTAACCAAATCTTGAAGATCCAGTATATAATCCTGGAATATAAAAAAAAATTATAATTTGTTAACAAATAAATATTGATCTCATTCTAAATACAAAACCATTCTTATTACCTCCCGGTTTAACGTCATCTCATTCAGATGAATAACCTTTTTCCAAAATTGAAGATGGATGATCTCTAAAATAAAACATGTAATTAGATAAAAGAAACATCCAACGTTGTTTCTATTGTGATTGACGAATAATCTTTTCGAAGCCAATCTTGCGTACAAACGAGGGCTTCAACAAGTTGCGGGATTAAAGAACTACGAAACGGATCTATCACACATCCACTCGTACTAAAAATAGATTCAGATGCAATGGTAGACACTAGTATAGCCAAAACATCATTCGCCATAGATGAAAAGAATGTCAAATGACAAATTATCTCCCATTTCACATGCATCCTCCAAGTATGATTCTAACTCATTCTTCTTTACTTGTTGTCCGGATTTTCTAAAACTCTGAAACATCATACGCTTATAAGCTTGTGACCCACTCTTAATACTCTCGCTTGAAGTCGCACTCGAGTCCCCGCTACTACTACATGATTACACATTCACCGATCGTAGAGATTCGTAATGTTTGAATAATTTCTCCAAAGCATTCATAATCAATGCAATAACCTCATTGCCCTGATCATCATCATCCTCATAAATCTCTTTGATAATCCAACTCACATAGGCCAACTTATACTGTTCAGATTCATATTATTCGAATGCCAATACTTGTCAAACTTTTTCTTCATCCTCTTAGCCATATATTTCTTAAAATGATCAGATTCATCACTTGCATAATTTGTTGGATACTCCACCCAACACCAAATATCTCCAGTATATATTCATTTTCCATGACATATCGAGAGACAGAAACCTTCAGGATAGCATCATAAAAACACTCAAGGATTGGTAACAAAGATTGCACATAAACCCACTCATCAGCATTTGGTGGACTTAATCCATTTTTCGAAAGATCTTCGACATACTTATCATCTTCAGACCCAAATATATCAAACCCTTGCCTAAGTCTTAAAGTCAATTGCAACATCAAATACGTTGAGTTCCATCTAGTTTCCACGCCTAAACAAAGTCATGCTTTAGTACATACTTTTTGAGCTTCTAAACATTCTTTGAACTTCTTCGCCATACTTGTCGAGGATCTCACATAACGAACAACCATTCGAATCCGGGAAATAGATTCATGCAACTCAAGGAGTCCATCTTTTACAACCAATCCTAAGATATGAACTCCACATGTGATATGCAAGAACTCTCCATCAAGAATGCTCGTTCCCCAAGTTTTAAACTTTCTCTACAAGTTTCTGATCCCCACATCATTTGAAGTTGTATTATCAACTGTCACAGTAAAAACTTTGTTGATTCCCCATTGAAGTAAACACTTCTCAGCCATCTTCCCTATCATTTCACCCGTATGATTAGTAATCGGACAAAAGTTTATAATTTTTTTTCTGTAACTTCCAATCCTCATCAATAAAATGAATCGCCAAACACATATAGTTTATATTTTGAACGGATGTCCAAGTATCTGGTAATTGTCTTACGTGATAAGATAATGAAACGAGTTTGTAGAACCCTGATAAAATATATGAACCCTTTTTTTTCAACAATCCTAAAAGGCAGCTCATCAATAATTATCATTATTACCAAAGCCCTTCGAGTTGCATCCTGATCAAACACGACAAAAGATGGAACCCCGCTTGTGAAGTTACTCTTCATCTGATGATGCAATGTTGTATGTTTTAACTTCTTGCAAGTTTCTTTAACACTATCTTCACGAGGCATTTTTTTAATGTCCTTAAGTGTTTCAACATTGAACTCGTAGATATACCCCTACCCCTTGAGTAATACAACCAATTGATGTACCACAATAATTGCAAATTGCTTTTTTGTTATCATGAGTTCTGATAAAATGATTCTAAACTTCAGATTTTATTTTAGGTACCTTAGTCCTGTCCTCAGTTTCAACTTGCTTAGAAGACTCTTCATTTTGATTAGAAGCATCTGGTTGAACCGGAATAGGGACAACAACATTTATTGCATCTCTGAGTATTGTTTATCTTGCGGAAAACAACAACAACAAAATAATACAATTATTTTATTTTTTTGTTAAACCAAAATACAGTTATTGAAACAGCAAAAAAAAAAAAAGAAAGAAGAAAAAACGACAATAGAGGAAGTCGAAAAAGAAGAATAATAAGAAACAACAGCTGCATAAGAACACAAAGAAGAAGCAAACTTAGAAAAAACTTGGAAGAAAAAACGCAGATGAAACATAACCATCAACAAAAGAAGAAATTGAAAAAGATGTAGAAACTAACGAAGAAGCAACACAAGAAAAAGAAAACGTAGAAAGAGATGATGAAGACATAACAACAATCAAACGATATCAAGCCATCAAGGAAAAAGACAGAACGAAACATCAAGGAAAAAGAAGATAAAGACGAAGAAGAAAAAGACGATGAAAAATAGAGGGAAACTAACCTCCATAATTGAAGAAGATCCAACAAATCAGTAAAGTCGAAACACCTGCGGGAAAGGGCTGAGAGAGAGGGGATGGTTTTCAACTTTACAATTTTAGGAAGAAGAACACAATGTCGGCAACGCAAAAGAAAAGTGAAAAGAGATATTTTGGAAATTACGCTAAAAATGTAAGGATACTTTTTTAATTTTAATACATATACGGATTCCTGAGGGTGCCCGTTCTTTTAATATCTAGAACCCGAACCCGTATAACGCCCGTTTTCCAGCTTTTAATACCGGTTTTGTTTTCATTGGATGTCGAGTACCTGTTTTTCGAGTACCCGTGACACCGGATACCCGCAAACCCGCGGGTAACGGGTTTAAATGCCCAACCCTACTTGGATTGAAAATTGTAATCTTCTCCCTGTTTGAGAAACAAAACCTCGATCCTTGGAATGTGAGATGTAAACAGAACCAATTGGAATGTGAGGAGTAAATTGTAAGTAGATCGCAGCTCTACTTACCTATTCTCAAATGTTTACCGGTCACAGCTCTCCCGTTTCTCCAGCACCATCTTCGCACATGCTCGCTCCTCCCCTGTAATCAGTAATATCAAAATTCACATACCATGATACAGAGACATACATAACCAAAGAAAGTAACCAAGAAAACTGCAACAATGTAAGTAATCGTTTTTAGTCTCTCTCTCATCACTCGATTTAAGCATTTCAACCGGTCAACAATGTCCAAGTGTATAAACTTTCTAAATGTAAATGCATATCAAGGAAAATAAAAGAACTTTGGACAAGCTTCATTAGTCACAGTTCCTGTTGAAGCATATTCGGTATCTAAAAGGTTCAAATCGACAAATGGAAGCTTGGAACAAACAGATAGAGAAAATAAAAAAAGGACCAGCTTAAGGAAAGGGATATTGAGCGTAAGAAAGAAAAAGACAAAATACATATTCGGAGCATATTGTGAAGAATCATGTATAGATATATATATATATACAGAAGAGCATGCATCAGAAGAGGTGAGGTTGTCTAGCAGATTGCTATTGCAGAGCATTGAGCGTGAGATTTGTGAGGGTAAATTGTAAAGGAAACACATGTGAGAGTTATCTGAGAGAACGAGAGGGAGCCTTTCAATAACAAGCGAACCGCTCACTAGATCTAGGCGTGGTCTAGAGTGACACGTGGTGTGCACTACATACAGTGTGTCTGGAACTAATAGACTTTCTTATGATACTAGGGGTTTCACTCAGTGGAGTGAAACTGGTGAGAGTTGAGTATTACTTAGAAAGTATTGAAGTGTACTTGACTCGTATCAAAATAATAGAATCAGTTTGAAAATTCTTGATTTGCAATATTGTGTGAGAGTGCTTTTTCAGTTCCATTTCTATAGCACCAACTTCGTCGATACTCGCTCATGCCCTGTAACCAATTATAGCAAATCACATAGAATGACACAGACATAACCAGCGCATGCAAACAAGAAAATAGCTAAAGAGAGAAGCAAACTTCCCTATATCGAGAGTATGCAAGAATAAAGTACAATTCTACGTGTACCACCACCAGTGCTATACTTGAGGTATCGTTAACTGTGGATGGTGGAAATCCGAGGAAGATGCTCAGACTTGTAGACCAGCCTGACAATGGGTGATCAAGTGAACCAATCATTACAAAGATTACTATAACAAATATATACAGAAGAAGACAAGTCCCAGAAACAATCAGAGATGTCTTCGCTAGAGACATACAATGAACAACTATAGACCTTTTCCTTTTCTATGTATCAAAAGCTGTTAAAAGCAATCTCAAGCAAGCTACTAAAATACAATGAACATCTATAGACGTTTTCCTGTTCTATGCATCAAAAGTTGTTAAAAGCAATCTCAAGTAAACTACTAAAACAACAATAACAACAACATGATAAGCCTTTCCGAAGAAGTTTAGGCGTATTAGGGTATTTCTATATTTTATAATATTGCATTCTATATTTTCTGTTCTATATTTTCTATTTTATGCTTCTAGGGTTTTGTTAGTCGTTTATTATAAATAAGAATAAGAGGGTACAGGGATAGATATCGGGGAATTGGTTAGTTTCTTGTTGGGGAGAGTTTGATGGCCTCTCAATAATCAAAACGTACCGAGTTGTTTGAGTAATAAAGCGTACCCTAACCGGAGAGTTCTATCACAACATCGCCTTAATCCTAAGTTTATTTAGGATCGGCCGCATGAATTCTTCTTTTCCATTCATTTCGGGTTTCCGTCATATCCTCTGATATGTGCAACATATCCAAGTCATTTCTAATAACTCGTTCCCAAGTAAGTCTAGACCTACCCCTTCCTCATTTCTTCACTACCATTCTTATACTCTCTAATTTTCTAACCGGCTTTCTAATTTTTTTACCGGACCGTCTGGTGGTCTACGTTAGCACACGAAGAAAAAGACTTTTTCCATTTGTTGAAATGAAGAAAAAAGGGCTGTTTCAACTCGGCATATCTGCAACAGAAAGGAGTAAGAGCTTAGGACAAAAATGTCACACCAGTTTCATTTCCTATTACTTGAGAGAGAAAAAAAGTACCAGGAGAGTGAACCATATAGGGAAGAATTGACATTGCAATCTTCTAGCGGATGGATGGGCACAACAGGAAATCTGTAACAAACATGAAAATGGTAAAAGATACTACCATATTACACACACAGAGTATTGTAATGGATGCTATCTGAAATTTGAAGTGTTACTATGAAAGAATGAAATCCATCGAATGTGCCAACAAAGACTCACCTATGATTCCCCCACCAGCAACTGAATCAATAGAATCATTGTGTCCACTTCACATGGAAGATCAGCATTCCCATACAAATAACCACTGTCTATACGTATAACTTTTGGAAACTGGCCACGCACAAAATAAAAGGAGACAGTATCAACATATATATATATGTGTGTGTGTTTACCCATCTAGTATGCTGACAACTAATGTTCTTGCAAGGTGAAAATGAGTAACAGATCTTTTGATGAGACCTTCGACATTGATATCTTAAAATCGACATATCTGCAGCAGAAAGAAGCAGCAGCTTAGAATAAAAAAAGATATCAACAGTTTCATTACCTATTACTTGGAAAAAAAAGCTTTAGGGGAGTGAACGATCGAGAAAAATTGACATTCCAATCTTCTGGTGGATGGATTTGCTCAACAGGGCAATCTTCGCCTGACAGTAATGCCTACTGGTGTAAATTTTCAGGAAAAAGATAAAACCACGTAAGACAGCTCCGGCTCGAACCTTCACGAGCCATAAATTATTTTTAGTCATCAATAACCTGTAATAACCATGTC
The DNA here is from genome assembly GCF_000463585.1 of Tarenaya hassleriana. Taxonomy (NCBI): domain Eukaryota; kingdom Viridiplantae; phylum Streptophyta; class Magnoliopsida; order Brassicales; family Cleomaceae; genus Tarenaya; species Tarenaya hassleriana. Next base: position 386,674 of record NW_010965696.1, read on the forward strand.
GTCTGAACCTATTATACTATTACCCAAAAAATCAAGATTTTTCTAAACTCTTTTCCTAGATGTTTTTAAGCAATCAAATTCCAACAATGCATATATCAGCAAGGCGGTCCAAGGATACGCCACAATCACGATCCAATATATGCTATTACCCAAAAAAATACAAGACTCTTTAAACTTTTTTTCCTTGAAGTCCTTAAGCAATCAAATTCTGCCTTGCATGTGGGAATTAGAACATAAAACAGTTTCTTACGTGGATGTTGTAAATGAGAAGTAAAATCAGATGTTGCTCTTCGAAAATGTCTCTACCACCTGCCTGATTCAATAGACCATGTCCATGTACCCGAAGATTACCATTGGAACGTATAACAGATGACTCCTAAACTAAAGAAAGGGATACGGGAAAATACATTTCAACGGTAGAACAAAACAGTGGAGAACAATGATAACGAGAGATAGTGATCAGAATACCTTGAGAACCGAAGAGTGCCGTTTGAACATATACCGTACATGTCAGGTCACTTTTTCTTAACAACCAAGTAATACCAAATGAGTTAAGCAAACCTGATCGTAGAAATAACCGTAACCCGCAATATATTGGGATGCCAAAGAAACTCTATTTCCACTTCCCTCTGAAGTTGATTTTCAAAATGAGATTGTTGAAGTTGGCTCTTGAACAGAACTTTTGGAGCCACAGCGTGATTGCTACGTATCACAAAGTACATCTAGGTCAGCACGATAACGAAATCAAAGATATAACGAAACTTAGAAGGTATGAATCTTTAGGATTTCAACTATGAGAACTAAAGTGATGGATACTGTTTCAAAGGGAGAGAAAAATATAAACGAATAATACTGACTCGTTTCCTCTCGCTAGATAGACATGGCCAAATTTTCCTGATTCAAGAAGCTTCCAAATATCGAAATCACTCAGAGTCCGTCTCTTGTGCACATCTGCTGAAGCCTCTCTAAAGCTGCACGGGAAAGAAATCCATCAAATTTAATGCAACCAGCTTTCAGAAACAATCTTCTATATGATCTAATTGAAAGTAATGTAACCGTTTGAATCACATATCCAAAATGTGGCCATGTGACTTCCATCGCCTCCGAATATTAGAGCCAGGGGAAATCTCTTATAGATCGGAGGAGGAATATTTGTTCTCTTTTCATCACTGCCAAGGAAGAAACAAAGATAACCTAACATTAAATCTGGCGTAGTAGCAACCTGCATTTTAAACCAAAAATCATCGATGATTGTTACACGTTCCCCTATTTTCTTGTATTCTTCAAAGCAAAATGAAAGTGAACTCCATACCTGTTAGTTATTGTAAAATCTCTCCGTGAAATTCACTCACTTTGACTTTACACCGCTTAAAATGTGCAAGAAGACAATCTGCTCTGTGTTCTAATAGTACTTTTTGTATTCAGATAAAATAGAATTACACTTACGTATACATCATCTGCATTATCACTTATACCTTCAGAACTTACACCGCACCGCTTGATGCATTCTGCAAAGGACCATGTAAGACAGCTCCGGCTCCAAAACGAGTCAAAAAAGTTATTTATTAGCCAGTAATAACTTAATAACCATGTTGTCTAAACCTGTAATCACCGACCATGTTTTTAGGAGGAAGGCGGATTCCTGGGAAAAGGCTTTTTCCATTTGTTGGAATGAAGAATAGAGCATTTTTTCAGGCTAATTTCATCATTTCTTTGATGAAAAAGGGCCGTTTCAACTCGGTGTATCTGCAACAGAAAGAAGTAAGAGGTCAGGACAAAAATTCACATCAGTTTCATTACCATTTCTGCAGCACCAACTTCGTTGATACTCGCTCCTGCCCTTTAATAAATTAGAGCAAATCACATAGCATGACACAGAGAGATAACCCGAGAATGTAAACAAAAAATTGCAGCAATAGAACTTATCATTTTTATAGTCTTTCTCATCACCCGATAAAGTGTTTCAACCTATCAACGACATCCACGTGTGTGACGTCCACGTGTGTAAACTTTGTAAACCAAATGCATAACCTTACATAAATTATTCCCTTAACTTCGTCAATATGATGACAGTCATCTCCAGTAGGAATGTCTGACCAATGGAAATGAATCCTTCCATCGCTTCCTCCTCCACTGCCATTGAGACTACCACTTCCTCCGATGCTAGAGAAAAAAACAAACATCCCTATATCAAGAGTATGCAAGAATAAAGTGCAGTTCCACCTGTACCACCACCGGTGCTATACATGAACCGTTTACAAGTCTGAGCTCAGACTTCCACCATCCACTGTAACCGATACTCCAACTGACAAGCCTGTCATGCGTACAATGCGTACTCAAGTGAACCAATCACTACACAGATTACTACAAGAAATATATATAGAAAAGGCAAGTCCCATAATCAATCGGAGATGTCTTCGCTAGATACACATTATGTACATGCGTAGATGTTTTCGTTTTCTATGTATCACAAGATGTTAAAGCAATCTCAAGAAAGCTACTAAAATACGATAAAAAAAGGGCTTTTTCCATTTGTTGGAATGAAGAATAGAGCATTTTTTTACAGGCTAATTTCATTGTTTCTATGAAGAAAAAGGGCTGTTTCAACTCGGTGTATCTGCAACTCAAAGAAGTAAGAGCTTAGGACAAAAATTCACACCAGTTATATTAACAATTACTTAAAAAAAGCACCTGGAGAGTGAACGATAGGGAAGAATTGCGGATGGATTAGCTCAAGAGACTTTGCGTTGACGGTAAAATGTTGGTGTACATTCTAAAAAGAGAAAGAAAAATCAATTTCGACGGGTTCAGTCCAAAGAAAGAACAGAGAAAATATAAAGTTAGCATCACTTATACCTTCAGAACTTACACCACACCGCTTGATGCATTCTGCAAAGGACCACGTAAGACAGCTCCGGTTCCAAACTGCAGGAGTCATAAAGTTATTTATTAGCCAGAAATAACCCAATAACCATGTTGTGTAAACCTATAATCAGCGACCATTTTTCAGGACGAAAGGCGGATTACTGGGAAAGGGCTTTTTCCATTTGTTGGAATGAAGAATAGAGCATTTTTTTTACAGGCTAATTTCATCGTCTCTATGAAGAAAAAGGGCTGTTTCAACTCGGCGTATTTGCAACAGAAAGAAGTAAGAGCTCAGGACAAAAATTCACACCAGTTTCATTACCAGTTACTTAAAAAAAGTACCTGGAGAGTGAACGATAGGGAAGAATTGACATTGCAATCTTCTAGCGGATGGATTACCTCAACAGGGCAATCTTTGCGTTGACAGTAAAATGTTGGTGTACATTTTATAAAGAGAGAGAAAAATCAATTTCGACGTGCTCAGTCCAAAGAACTGAGAACATATAAAGTTAGGATCACGTATACCTTCTGAACTTACACCGCACCGCTTGATGCATTCTGAAAAGAACCACGTAAGACAGCTCCGGTTCCAAACTTCAGGAGTCATATCGTTATTTATTAGCCGGCAATAACCTAATAACCATGTTGTCTAAACCTGTAATCACCGACCATGATTTCAGGACGAAGGCGGATTCCTGGGAGAAAGTCATTTATACTAAAGACCACATCCTCCTCGAAGAGAGATTGCATTCTGAACTGCATTGAGAGCAATGCAAGAAAAAACATCAAGAAATCCATTTCCAATGAACTTCATCAATATAGATCCATCAATCTATATTGATGAAGTCAAATCTAATGTAGTCAAATCTTTGATAAGAAAATCTGAATTCAGAAAACTAGAAAGCAGATGTAAAAAACAAGTTCAACTTGTACCCAAAAAGACACGAGCATCTCTACCTCGCAACATAAGCCATAAAGTCATACATAACATGAAAGCTTTTTTCAATCTATTAACGATGTCCATGTGCATAAACTTTGTAAACGTAAATGTATGCAACAGGAAAAAAAGAACATTGTAAAACAAAACCTATAAAAATTCTTCCCTTTACTTTGCAATAGGATGATGCCCTATTGGAAATGAATCTTTACTCTGGTAGTAATGTCTGATCAGTGGAATACCTTGAGAACCAAGGGTTTGCAGATTTCAAGCACTGAAATACCTATACTCCTTCGCTCCAACTCCTTCTATACTTCAACCTGACCAGAAACAGAAGTTTAGTTTGCAGCATAAAAAATGTCGAAACAACAGCTTAACATTATGTTGCTATGTTAGCAGGAATTCCGCATATGTTACTGTGATTCAAGTTCCTAAGACAACGTAATGTCCAGAGTCAAATCTTTGATAAAGAAATCTGAATTCAGGAAACAAAGGTTTTACCCAAAAAAAAAACAAGAAACCAGATTGTAAAACAAGTTAAACTTGTACCCAAAAGGTCGACCTCGCAAAATAAACCATAGAGTCCACTAGGACAAGTGTTACCTGTCAGACTACAGCACCAGCTTCATTGATACTCGCTCCTTGTCTCTGATTCCATCATCCGGCTTCGCGAATCAAGATTCCATAACGAAGACAAATTTTCAGAATTTCATAACCCTAATTCTCGGTCTCATCCATACCTCATAGGAAAAAGACCCTAAACCCATATTCGCATGGATTTCTCGAAGCACCTCAGCTACACAACAAGAAAATCGAAAATGGAAACAAGATTTGACTCATCCCAAGAAGAAAAAGGGCTTAGGGTTCCGAAATTAAGAACCAGAAGAAGGTTGTTCCTTACCTTATCATGTTTTCGTGTCGTCTCAGTAAGAGCTCAGGACAAAAATGTCACACCAGTTTCATTTCCTATTACTTTGGAGGAAAAAAAAAGTACCAGGAGAGTGAACCATATAGGGAAGAAATGACATTGCAATCTTCTAGCGGATGGATGGGCACAACAGGAAATCTGTAACAAACATGAAAAATGGTAAAAGATACTACCATATTACACACACAGAGTATTGTAATGGATGCTATCTGAAATTTGAAGTGTTACTATGAAAGAATGAAATCCATCGAATGTGCCAAGAAAGACTCACCTATGATTCCCCCACCAGCAACTGAATCAATCGAATCATTGTGTCCACTTCACATGGAAGATCAGCATTCCCATACAAATAACCACTGTCTATACGTATAACTTTTGGAAACTGACCACGCACAAAATAAAAGGAGACAGTATCAACACATATATATATATGTGTGTGTGTGTGTGTGTGTTTACCCATCTAGTATGCTGACAACTAGTGTTCTTGCAAGGTGAAAATGAGTAACAGATATTGATGAGACCTTCGACATTGATATCTTAAACTCGGCATATCTGCAACAGAAAGAAGCAGCAGCAGCTTAGAATAAAAAAAGATATCAACAGTTTCATTACCTATTACTTGGAAAAAAAAGCATTGGGGGAGTGAACAATCGAGAAGAATTGACATTCCAATCTTCCGATGGATGGATTTGCTCAACAGGGCAATCTTCGCCTGACAGTAACGCCTACTGGTGTAAATTTTCAGGAAAAAGGTAAAACCACGTAAGACAGCTCCGGCTCGAACCTTCATGAGCCATAAGTTATTTTTTAGTCATCAATAACCTGTAATAACCATGTCGTCTGAACCTATTATACTATTACACAAAAAATCAAGATTTTTCTAAAATCTTTTCCTAGATGTTTTTAAGCAATCAAATTCCAACAATGCATATATCAGCAAGGCGGATTCCAAGGATACGCCACAATCACGATCCAATATATGCTATTACACAAAAAAATACAAGACTCTTTAAACTTTTTTCCTTGAAGTCCTTAAGCAATCAAATTCTGCCTTGCATGCGGAAATTAGAACATAAAACAGTTTCTTACGTGGATGTTGTAAATGAGAAGTAAAATCAGATGTTGCTCTTCGACAATGTCTCTACCACCTGCCTGATTCAATAGACCATGTCCATGTACCCGAAGATTGCCGTTAGAACGTATAACAGAAGACTCCTAAACTAAAGAAAGGGATACGGGAAAATACATTTCAACGGTAGAACAAAACAGTGGAGAACAATCATAACGAGAGATAGTGATCAGAACACCTTGAGAACCGAAGAGTGCCGTTTGAACATATACCGTAGATGTCAGGTCACCTTTTCTTAACAACCAAGTAATACCAAATGAGTTAAGCAAACCGGATCGTATAAATAACCGTACAACCGCAATATATTGGGATGCCAAAGATGATGAAACTGTATTTCCACTTCCCTCTGAAGTTGATTTTCAACATGAGATTGTTGAAGTTGACTCTTGAACAGAACTTTTGGAGCCACAACGTCATTGCGACGTATCATAAAGCACATCTAGGTCAGCACGGTAACGAAATCAAAGATATAACAAACCTTAGAAGGTATGAATCTTTAGGATTTCAACTATGAGAACTAAAGTGATGGATACTGTTTCAAAGGGAGAGAAAAATATAAACGAATAATACTGACTCGTTTTCTCTCTCGCTAGATAGACATGGCCGAATTTTCCTGATTCAAGAAGCTTCCAAATATCGAAATCACTTAAGAGTCCATCTCTTGTGCACATCTGCTGAAGCCTCTCTAAAGCTGCACTGGAAAAGAAGTCCATCAAATTTAATGCAACCAGCTTTCAGAAACAACCTTCTATATGATCTAATTGAAAGTAATGTAACCGCTTGAATCACATATCCAAAATGAAATGTGGCCATGTGACTTCCATCGCCTCCAAATATTAGAGCCAGGGGAAATCTCTTATAGATCCGAGGAGGAATATTTGTTCTCTTTTCATCACTGCCAAGGAAGAAACAAAGATAACCTAACATTAAATCTGGCGTAGTAGCAACCTGCATTTTAAACCAAAAATCATCGATTGTTACGTTCCCCTATTTTCTTGTATTCTTCAAAGCAAAAAGAAAGTGAAACACCATACCTGTTAGTTCTTCTAATTTCTGTCCGTGAAATTCACTCACTTTGACTTTACACCGCTTAAAATGTGCAAGAAGACAATCTGCTCTGTGTTCTAATAGTACTTTTTTGTATTCAGATAAAATAGCAATACACTTACGTATACATCATCTGCATATATCACTTATACCTTCAGAACTTACACCGCACCGCTTGATGCACTCTGCAAAGGACCATGTAAGACAGCTCCGGCTCCAAACGAGTCAAAAAGTTATTTATTAGCCAGTAATAACCTAATAACCATGTTGTCTAAACCTGTAATCACCGACCATGTTTTCAGGAGGTAGGCGGATTCCTGGGAAAAAGGCTTTTTCCCTTTGTTGGAATGAAGAATAGAGCATTTTTTTACAGGCTAATTTCATCATTTCTTTGATGAAAAAGGGCTGTTTCAACTCGGTGTATCTGCAACAGAAAGAAGTAAGAGGTTAGGATAAAAATTCACATCAGTTTCATTACCATTTCTGCAGCACCAACTTCGTTGATACTCGCTCCTGCCCTTTAATAAATTATAGCAAATCACATAGCATGACACAGAGAGATAACCCGAGAATGTAAACAAAAAATTGCAGCAATAGAACTTATCATTTTTATAGTCTTTCTCATCACCCGATAAAGTGTTTCAACCTATCAACGACATCCACGTGTGTAAACTTTGTAAACCAAATGCATAACACAGAAAAAAAAAAAGGAAAAGAAATTTCGCAGCACAAACCTTACATAAATTATTCCCTTAACTTCGTCAATATGATGACAGTCATCTCCAGTAGGAATGTCTGACCAATGGAAATGAATCCTTCCATCGCTTCCTCCTCCACTGCCATTGAGACTACCACTTCCTCCGATGCTAGAGAAAAGAGCAAACATCCCTATATCAAGAGTATGCAAGAATAAAGTGCAGTTCCACCTGTACCACCACCGGTGCTATACATGAACCGTTTACAAGTCTGAGCTCAGACTTCCACCATCCACTGTAACCGATACTCCAACTGACAAGCCTGTCATGCGTGCTCAAGTGAACCAATCACTACACAGATTACTACAAGAACTATATATAGAAAAGACAAGTCCCATAATCAATTGGAGATGTCTTCGCTAGATACACATTATGTACATGCGTAGATGTTTTCGTGTTCTATGTATCACAAGATGTTAAAGCAATCTCAAGAAAGCTACTAAAATACGATCAAAAAAGGGCTTTTTCCATTTGTTGGAATGAAGAATAGAGCATTTTTTTACAGGCTAATTTCATTGTTTCTATGAAGAAAAAGGGCTGTTTCAACTCGGTGTATCTGCAACAGAAAGAAGTAAGAGCTTAGGACAAAAATTCGCACCAGTTTCATTAACAATTACTTAAAAAAAGTACCTGGAGAGTGAACGATAGGGAAGAATTGCGGATGGATTAGCTCAACAGACTTTGCGTTGATGGTAAAATGTTGGTGTACATTCTAAAAAGAGAAAGAAAAATCAATTTCGACAGGCTCAGTCCAAAGAACAGAGAAAATATAAAGTTAGGATCACTTATACCTTCAGAACTTACACCACACCGCTTGATGCATTCTGCAAAGGACCACGTAAGACAGCTCCGGCTCCAAACTTCAGGAGTCATAAAGTTATTTATTAGCCAGCAATAACCCAATAACCATGTTGTGTAAACCTGTAATCAGCGACCATTTTTCAGGACGAAAGGCAGATTACTGGGAAAGGGCTTTTTCCATTTGTTGGAATGAAGAATAGAGCATTTTTTTACAGGCTAATTTCATCGTCTCTATGAAGAAAAAGGGCTGTTTCAACTCGGCGTATTTGCAACAGAAAGAAGTAAGAGCTCAGGACAAAAATTCACACCAGTTTCATTACCAGTTACTTAAAAAAAGTACCTGGAGAGTGAACGATAGGGAAGAATTGACATTGCAATCTTCTAGCGGATGGATTACCTCAACAGGGCAATCTTTGCGTTGACAGTAAAATGTTGGTGTACATTTTATAAAGAGAGAAAAATCAATTTCGATGTGCTCAGTCCAAAGAACTGAGAAAACATAAAGTTAGGATCACGTATACCTTCTGAACTTACACCGCACCGCTTGATGCATTCTGAAAAGAACCACGTAAGACAGCTCCGGTTCCAAACTTCAGGAGTCATATCGTTATTTATTAGCCGGCAATAATCTAATAACCATGTTGTCTAAACCTGTAATCACCGACCATGATTTCAGGACGAAGGCGGATTCCTGGGAGAAAGTCATTTATACTAAAGACCACATCCTCCTCGAAGAGAGATTGCATTCTGAACTGCATTGAGAGCAATGCAAGAAAAAACATCAAGAAATCCATTTCCAATGAACTTCATCAATATAGATCCATCAATCTATATTGATGAAGTCAAATCTAATGTAGTCAAATCTTTGATAAGAAAATCTGAATTCAGAAAACTAGAAAGCAGATGTAAAAAACAAGTTCAACTTGTACCCAAAAAGACACGAGCATCTCTACCTCGCAACATAAGCCATAAAGTCATACATAACATGAAAGCTTTTTTCAATCTATTAACGATGTCCATGTGCATAAACTTTGTAAACGTAAATGTATGCAACAGGAAAAAAAGAACATTGTAAAACAAAACCTATAAAAATTCTTCCCTTTACTTTGCAATAGGATGATGCCCTATTGGAAATGAATCTTTACTCTGGTTGTAATGTCTGATCAGTGGAATACCTTGAGAACCAAGGGTTTGCAGATTTCAAGTACTGAAATACCTACACTCCTTCGCTCCAACTCCTTCTATACTTCAACCTGACCAGAAACAGAAGGTTAGTTTGCAGCATAAAAAATGTCGAAACAACAGCTTAACATTATGTTGCTATGTTAACAGGAATTCCGCATATGTTACTGTGATTCAAGTTCCTAAGACAACGTAATGTCCAGAGTCAAATCTTTGATAAAGAAATCTGAATTCAGGAAACAAAGGTTTTACCCAAAAAAACAAAAACAAGAAACCAGATTGTAAAACAAGTTAAACTTGTACCCAAAAGGTCGATCTCGCAAAATAAACCATAGAGTCCACTAGGACAAGTGTTACCTGTCAGACTACAGCACCAGCTTCATTGATACTCGCTCCTTGTCTCTGATTCCATCATCCGGCTTCGCGAATCAAGATTCCATAACGAAGACAAATTTTCAGAATTTCATAACCCTAATTCTCGGTCTCGTCCATACCTCATAGGAAAAAGACCCTAAACCCACATTCGCATGGATTTCTCGAAACACCTCAGCTACACAACAAGAAAATCGAAAATGGAAACAAGATTTCACTCATCCCAAGAAGAAAAAGGGCAACGGAAACAAATTGGAAAAATAAAAAAAGAAAGAAAGATCACGCCCTAAATCGAAAGCTAATTGGAACAAGAAAGAGGAACTTCGGGTTCCGAAATTAAGAACCAGAAGAAGGTTGTTCCTTACATTATCGTGCTGTCGTGTCGGCTCCGTAGCGATCGCCATGGAAGAGACGCCGAGAGATCAAGGAAAAAACAAACAACAGAGAAAGAAGAAAATCATACCCTAAATAGAAACAAAAATGGAACCAAAACAAGAAACTTCGGGATTTCAAAATTGTGAACCTGAACCTTCTTCTTTAGCTTCTTCTGTTGTAGTGTCGTCTCCGCAGCGATCGCCATGGAAGAGACATGGAGAGAGAATACAGACAGGCGAAGCGAAGAGAAGAATGGGGGATAAAGAACAAGGAAAGAATTAAAAAGGCCAACAACGGTCATATTTACAGGGGCTGCCACGTGGATAACATTACGCGTGGAACTTCTGTTTCAACAAAAAAAAAACTTTTTCCGTCCTTACAGAACGAAGTCAACGAACTCAACGTGCCACGTGTCGCATTGTGTAGAGCTAACATGCACATTTAGCACAATAATATTACTATTTTTTTTTGTTAAAGACATTAATATTACTATTTGTATATATATATATATATATTTTTATAATCCGGAAGTAGAAAACAATATTCAATATATATCTTTACATTACAAATCCTAAAACTATAATCTTCTATTAATAATATTAATTACAGTTAATTCTAATAGTTAATGTGATGGGGAAGTAATTAATTAAGGACAAGACAGGAAAATGGAAGAGACAAATGTTTGATCCATCTCTCGACAAACCTACTTTTTTTTGTCGATGTTTTTTTGTGTACTTTCAACAAACTGTCAACCAAATAATCTAATATAATATTTTGTTTTAATTGAATTTGATTGGAAACGAATTATAATCTTTAATCAATTATATCTTTAAATAAAAGAAATCCACGTCATGCGCGGTAGGATTGACGAATAGCTCACGTTTTGCCACGTCATCAGCGCCAGCTGTCTCTAGTTCCTCTCTTCGTGGATCTTCGCCATGTGGCAGTGGTACACAGTTCACTCGCCCAGATCGTTGTTTATAGCCGTTGGATCTACAGTCCACGTAAATACACACGTGTATATATACATCTCTGTGTGTGTGTGAGAGCATATAATATATATACATACACGTATCTAATATTCGAATGTATGCGAGGAGAACGAAATATGGAATCTGTCGTGATGCATGTGATACTATTTTTCTCTTACGACAAGTCATACAAATTTATTTTTATATTTTTTTCTAAATGTTATATATATATATATACACACTAATTACAGCAACTCATGCTACATTCATATCCTCGTATTAATATTATAAAGTGAGATTAGGTGGATTGTGCAGCGAAGTCATTCGAAAAAATATGTGTGGTATACTTTTTTTTGTTATAAAAAAGGATGGAAATTCCATCATGGAATATGATCGAACTATATGCGTGCGTGTATATATATACATACATATATATCAATCTTTTAATATACCGTGTAATTTTCTAGTATCATGTAACAAAACTCAAAAAAAATTATTATGGCTGGATGAACCTCCGGAAGAAATGAAGAATCTGTTATCATCGGACGTCTAATGAGACCAAGAAGAATCTAAATGAGTTAAATCCCTCGTTGTAATAAAAACAAAACTCAAAAAGTCAAATTAATAATATTTTGAAGGGAACTCTTTAAATCAAAATCAATTTAATTATTTGTTTTTTCTCAAATAATTAAGTTATAATAACTCAAATAATTTTGGCGACTTAAGCAAGTTTCGAACAATGAAAATTAATTTGTATCAATTACAACACCACAATGAATGAATAATGCTTCTTTTTTTTTCATTACATTTAAATATGTAATGGAATATCAAAAGTACGTCTCCATCGAATTAATTTTAAAATTAAAAATGCAACTTTCTTACAAGTATGAAGTATACAATGACTAATACGCAAATGAATATACGACAGCGCAAAAAAAAAAAGGATAATCGTCGGACCACATATCTTGATAGAATCTGATGCCTTTCACTATTCGAACTTACATAATCAAGTTCGTCATTTGAGAAAACCCTAACATTCACACTTTCTTTAAAAAGCATCATGTAAGGGTATTCTTGTAATTTGGTATAAATTCATCTTTTTCACAATATAAGATTAATTAAAAGATTACTCATGCTTCAAAGAAAATATGGTTAAATTTTTTGGAATATATATACATTCTGGTTGGGTTATACAAATTCAGATTATATCGATAATATATAATTATATTTAAATAGATTATAATTAAAAAATTGACGTGATATATTTTTTAAAACTAATTTAATAAAAATTGATGTAATTATATTCAAAGAAAATTTTAAAGTTTCAAAATTTCTTTTACGGTAATAAAATTCGAAATAAATAAAAACGGATATAAAAATTCCAAATTTATGTATATATTCGATTTTTATATCATTCTAATTGTTTTGCTCCACGGAGAAAGGATAATAGATTGGATCATTCAGCTAGTTTTAAATTTTAATCCCATACATACATGTATTAACTTATTTTTATTTGAATAAATACCGTTATTACCTAGTTTTGTCTCTTTGAAACTATCTATAAAATTGCCTTTTCTCCTATAACAAATATATTTTAGTCACAAAACAATTAGTATAATTTTTAGTACTACTCAAAATAATATATATAGCAGAAAATGGGAAGTAAAATTCCGAACTGAAATTCTATAACAAAATGGAATATCAAGTTGAGGAAAGAACTAAGTATATTCTCCTTTTTTTTTAAAATTATAAGATTCCAATTGCCCAATTTATTCTATAAAAAGATTATTATTCCCTTCTCTATATGAGAATTTGTAGACCATCCAACAGTCCGACACGGAAATCATAAGCAAAAGTGGCATTTTATTATATTCTAATTAATTATGATTTTTTTATTGTAAATGCTGCCATATAATGAGATTTTATAAAATGTGGTAAATAAAACAGAAGAAGATATTTTTTTTTGTTTTGGTTATAATTTTGTTTTGAGTTGGAATGAAATCCTTTCAATTTAGTATATTCAAATTTTATATAAAACAATTTAGTGACAAAAATATTTTTATATATTATGTTCTAAAATATCCAAAAAAAATATCATTATTGACACATTTTTAACCTCCTTTGTTGATATACAAGTATAAAAAACTATAAGAATATTAGCAGTTTGATCTCAATAAATGATGGTATACAATTAAGTATACAAATAGGGATAAATGATACATCACAATCTATAATATGTTGTTTAAAAAATATAAAATTATAAATTTTAATGCAATTAGATGGATGGATTTGAAAAGAAAGAAAGCCATTCGAGATATAGATGACCATCTACAACTTATTTATTTAAACAAATAAAAAACAGTACATATCAAAATAAGCGAAAATTTTTTTAGGGAGAAATACTGACCCGTAATTTTTCGATATTAAAATTCACCAAATAATATTGGAAATAAAAAAAAAGGAAATAAATGAAACAAAGTATTAACAGGTCTTAGATTAAATATATATTCATGAAGTGAAAATAATTTTCAGCGTTTTAAATTAGGGAAAATTGGCATTCTGGGATATGCTGATCACGTTGGTCATTGACTAATTTAGTTTTAATTATTAACTTAATAAGATATATCTAATTGGCCATTTTGTATTTTCCATTAATTTCTTATGGTCTAAAGAGCAAAAAGTAATACAAATAAAATCCTAAATCATTGTATTTCTAACGTGGTCTGATTTTTAAAATTAAAATGAAATACGGTAGATGATAATTAGGTTTTCGTTTTTAATACGAGTCTAGTGTACTACGAATTACAATTATTTTTTTTTAAAAAATATTAGATAAAACGAAAAATAATAATATTTGTAGTATTTATATTAATTTTGCGGAATTTTTTTTATGATAAAACGAGAAGGGTCGATCTTATCAAGTAATTGTAATATTTAAAGATGAATCATTAATATCAACTCAAAATTTCAGGGAAAGAAAGGAGGGAATCTAGTTTTGGCGTAATTTGATTATAAGGAAATTAAAATACTCAGTTCCATATCAAAATTACAATAAGAATTTGAATAATTATGTACATTAAACAATATATGATTCTTATATATTGGACCATACAAATACAACACGCTATAAAAGTTACGCTTATAGTTAGCAACTCGCCCGAGTCAAACTCGCTTTTCGGGGCGAGTTTACGGCTCTGTTTCGGCCATATTTAACGAGCGCCTAGAGTTAAAAAAACAAAATTGCCCATTCCTGTTTTTTCTCGTCTCGCAATTTCTTTTGTGGTTCTTGTCACTGCAGCTCTCTCGTCATAATCATCATCTTCTTCGTTTTCTCTGCTAATCTGAAGCAATTTCGAAAATTTATGTGATTTTCCAGGAAAGTCTTTGGTTCGAAAACGATTCGAGGAAAGGGTGAATTCGGGTGTTTGTCTGGATTCTGGTCTTGTGTGTGTCTGGTTACAGTTGTAATTGTACCCATTTCTTTTTTCTCTGTGTATAGTTTTGTACGTGTGAAGATTTCAATTCTTGTGAGCTGTAAGGTTTCTGGGATTTCCTTCTGTGATCTAGTTGTTTCTTCTTCTTCTTCTTCTTCTTCTTCTTTGTCTTTTACGCTTGATCTTGTCTGGTTTCTGAATCGAAGGCCCGAGTTTTTGGAGCTCGGAGGTCAAAACGGTTTTTGATGGCGGCGTCAGAGAAATGGATCGGACAAGGAGCCGACACGAGTCCGTCGTATCTCCAGAAATTCAGGCTCTATGAAACTCGCTCGGTGATTCTCTCCTCTTGTCTATGGGATAGTTCATCACCTACGTTGATTTGCTTGTCTCTAGATGTCTTTTTATTTTTGAAATTCGAACTCGAGTTTTTGAATTTTCCCGTTTCCATGTATGGAGTTGTTGCGAGTGATGGATTAGAGATTCGAAGTGCGTGATACGTTTACAGGTTGTTCTTGCTGTTACGCGGTTGGGTAATGGCGGTGACTTTAGCTTGATGAGATGATTTATTTGATTCTGCTTCACCTGGGTTTATCTTCTGTGCTGTAAATTTAATGTCTATCGGCTATGAGATCTCTAGAAATTCCAAAGATTTGAGCTTTGATCTCGTTTGATTTTGTCCGTTATGCATCCACTTGTTACTGTTTTGGAATGTTGAACTCGTGGTCTTCCATCTGGAATGCTCCTGTCCGAGTAACGTGTTAGGCATTACTTATGTCGGATTCCTTTCTGCAGAACTTCTACATGATAGGAAGGGATAAGAACCGAACCTTTTGGAGGATCCTAAAGTTGGATAGGACAGAGCCCTCGGAGCTAAACATTCACGAAGATTCGACAACCTACAATGAAGCAGAATGCTTAGAACTCTTGAGAAGGATCCACGAGGGGAACAGGTCAACTGGTGGGCTGAGATTTATCACCGTTTGCTACGGGATAGTCGGTATGTCCCCTCCATTATCACGCCTCTTATTCGTAATAATACTTGCACCTTCTTCTTGTTTAGAACTGACATTCACATTGTGGAATCTCTCCATTTAGGATTCATAAGGTTCTTGGGACCATATTACATGCTGATTATAACAAAAAGAACGAAGCTTGGTGCAATTTGTGGGCACACCGTATATGCGGCAGTCAAGAGTGAGATGATAACAATTCCACATTCCTCTGTGCTATCCAATGTGGCTCATTCTAAGGATGAGAAAAGGTCTTACGTCACTTCTGCTTGTAAATGGAACTTGTACTTGGTATCCCTATCGACATATACGTTCAAATTATAATCCTTCACTTGTATTTAGACTCTAAGATTATTATGGTGTCTTGTTCTATAGTCCCTCGGTTTGCATAATAAGAGGTTCGGAGTTTCTCCAATAGACGAGTTTGGTATTGCAGAGATATCCATTGTGATATGAGCTTCCGTGACCAAATTCTTTCCAGGTTCTTTTGTTTTTGCTGTTTTTCTTTTGGAGATAATCCGGAAATTAGAATCCTTTCATTTTCTTATATATTTAGCCAGTTTGCATATTTGAGTTTCTTTCTATATATTCTTCTTCTCCTGCGTCTGTACAAGGAGGTACACCCGTTCTGCTATGTTTCCCGCTTAACATTTTGTGCGGCAAGGTATTATCGATAGGGGGGAAAATAATTTCAATTTCCGTCATTTTCATTTTAACGTTGTTTCATCTAATATGTTTAAATGTTGATTTTCTTTTCTTTTATTAAGGCATGCAGGATCTAAAGTGTTTTTCCATTTGCATGTTACATATTTCTCCCTCGGCATTTTACAGGTACAAGAAGCTACTCTGCTCAGTCGATCTCACGAAGGACTTCTTCTTCAGCTATTCCTATCACATCATGCATAACCTTCAGAGGAAACTGTGCAATAACGTTAAATTACGGGCTTACTATGATTCCATGTTTGTCTGGAATGAGTACTTAACCCGAGGGATTCGGAGTATCCTTAAGGATTGTTTGTGGACAGTTGCCTTGGTTTATGGATTCTTCAAGAAGGTATTTCATGTACTGAGTCTCTTATGTACTTCTTCATATAAAGGAAACGATAGCTTGAATTAACTTGTTAGATTTGATGTTCCAAAGTTGGTTGCTTTCGTATCTATAGTTGCTTGTATGAGTAAGTTTCCATGAATTTTCTGGCTTTGTTTTGGATTTTGAAGATGCGGAATTCAAGGAGAAGCTCTCTCAAAATTTAAGCTAACAGCGACCATAGCCATTGTATGAATGCTTTCTTGATGTTTTGTTCTCGTTCACGATTTTTGAACTTTTTATCTCTTGAATTTTGGAAATGTAGGTTAAACTCTCCATAGCTGAGAAGAGCTTTAAATTGACTCTCATTGCTCGTCGGTCACGCCATTATGCTGGCACGAGGTACTAACTCCATTCTTCTTCTAGTATTTCTCTCTCAGGCAGGTGTTGGGGGGGGGGCACATAACTATTTATCCTTTGAGTTTGTAGCCCATGACCTGTTTCTATATGGTGGAAATTTCTCTTTCACAGACATGCTCCCACTTCTGTGTTGAGTGCATGTAGAACAGATACCCATTTCTGGCTAACTTTAATTAACTTTTGAGTTTGTTACTGGATTCATAATCTTCTGTGTTGTGCCCCAGATATCTGAAACGTGGTGTGAATGAGAAAGGCAGGGTAGCTAATGATGTTGAGACAGAACAAATCATCTTTGAAGATGTTCCAGATGGTTGTCCTGTCCGGATAAGTTCCGTAGCTCAGAACCGGGGTTCGATTCCTTTGTTTTGGTCTCAGGAGACATCACGCTTGAATCTCAAACCTGATATAATATGTATGATATCTGTTCTCTGACCATTAAAGCTCTTGTCATTTGTCTTTTAAACTCGTTTGATAATTAATCGTATCTGTCTACAGTGTCCCAGAAAGACCCGAACTTTGAGGCGACTAGACTTCATTTCGAAAACCTCGCGAAAAGATATGGAAATCCAATCATTATATTGAACTTGATAAAGGTCAGTTTTTTTTAAACTCATCAACGATATGATCTTCTTATACACTTTAATGCTGAGATTCTGATATAATCTGCCTGCTAACTCTTAATATGTTGACTGATAACAGACGCGTGAAAAGAGGCCTCGTGAGACTATTCTGCGTGCAGAGTTTGCAAATGCCATTAGATTCATAAACAAAGGGTTGAGCAAGGAGGAACGTCTACGGCCTCTTCATTGGGATTTGCATAAACACTCGCGAAAGTAAAATGATGAACACCACTTCATATGCTACTTTCTTTTGTTAATTGTTGAAGAACAATGGCTCTTACTGAAAGTGGGTATACTCTTTTTTCAGCAAAGCTACAAACGTGTTGGGAATTCTTGGCAAGCTTACTGCTTACGCGATGAACTTGACTGGCATCTTCTACTGTCAGCTATCTTCTGATCTGAGAGCTGAAGGGATGCAGAATCCATCTGGCTTGGAGTAAGTATCCGATTCATGATCCTATCGGTTTTTCTGTAGTTTCATATAACCTTGGGAACCAGTGTTTCTGAGTAACTAGCAGAATAAATCCGGTTTAATACATAAATATAACTCCTTTTTGTCTGAGGACTACCACACAGTAAAGGATTATAAAGGGTGTGTATGGTTGCACCTCGTATGTTGTTCGTCTTTCTTGTATCCACAATATATAGGATCCTAAGTTTTTCTGATTGATTTTTTATAGTTCCTTCTTCGAAATGTAACGTTTACTTGCCTTCAAGTGAAAGTCAGCTGTAACAATCCTGCTGAATTGGCTTATAGTCCTTGTGTAGTACTACAAGTCTAATGCCTTCTCCTTCGCTCTAATTGATTGTAGGAAAAGTAATGGAGAATGTTCTACAAACGACCTTCCCGGAAAAGCTGAAACCGCCTCAAAGTTGGCAATGGAAAACGGTAACGATGATAGTGCCACCAAAGAGGACCACCAAGTGAAAACGACTATGTTTCAGAAAGGAGTCTTGAGGACAAATTGCATAGACTGTTTAGATCGCACCAACGTTGCTCAATATGCGTATGGGTTGGTAGCTCTCGGGCGTCAGCTTCATGCTCTAGGGTTTACGGAAACTACTGATATCGATCTAGAAAATCCCCTCGCCGAAGATTTGATGGGACTTTATGAGACAATGGGTGACACTCTCGCCCTTCAGTACGGAGGATCAGCAGCTCACAACAAGGTAATCGCTGTATGTACAGTTTACTTTGCTGCTTGCAGGTCGAAGATTATAGGTATTATTACCCGATCTCATTCCCTTTGCGTTTGACATTATGGACAGATATTTTGCGAGAGGAGAGGGCAATGGAAAGCCGCAACACAGTCCCAGGAATTCTTCAGAACTTTACAACGCTACTACAGTAATGCTTATATGGACGCTGAAAAGCAATACGCCATTAACATGTATGTTGACATAAGTGTCTTCTCTATACCTTCTCATACTGAACATCGAGATCAAGCACAAAGTTGTTGACTGATCTTGCTGCGATTTCTTGGCTTGTTGAATTCCTTCTGTAGGTTCTTGGGCTACTTACAGCCACAACCGGGAAAACCAGCATTATGGGAACTGGGTTCAGACCAGCATTACAATGTTGCAAGAATCGGTGCCAATGCCATTGCAGAGATTGTAAGGTACATTTTTTTTTTGGGTTTATGTGGACTCTAGAACATCTCTGGTCATTGAGAGACTGGAAATAAAAATAAAACGTACGATGCTTTTTTCCTGAATATCAGCTGAGAGAGGGGACTTTGATTTCCTTAGGTACTCGATGAAACGATCTTTATCAGAAGGTAATATTCTCTGTGAGAGCGATATATCTGCATTCGGGAAAGTAATTGGAAATGGTGAGTCCTTGCCCGAGAATGATCAAGAAACGAAAGGCCTTTCAGAGTCCACTCCCGATATCACGACGTGTGTAACCACGGAATCGGGCGAGGATGTGGCGGCATGTGTTCCAAGGTAGGCTCGTGATCACTGTGAAACCTTCTACCGGGAAATCTTTTCCATAGTGTCCCCTGACTCGGGCTTCCATGTTTCAGGCAGCCCTGCAAAGATGCGGAGCCGAATTACATTCTTGAAAACGATTGTTTCTGCTTTGATGGACACGGTGAGCAATGTGCATGCGCAGCTTTCGATATGGATTGGGTTTCCTCTTCGGGAAACTCGTGCGAAGACGAGAGCTATGGCAGGTAAAATTTTCTTTTTTTTTTGGAAAATACCAAAGCTTGTTCTCCAATGCAGCTTCTAGAAAACCGTCCCCATTTTTTTATCCCGCAGATCCATAGCACTTCGGTCTTCGGAGAACGTTCCAGAAGACATATATATAGAGTCGGCGACTTCTGCAAGCGAATCGGGTGCCAGCTCAAAGGTGAGGAGCAGCATTCTCTCCATTAAAACGCCTTGCAAAACCCAAAAAACACGGCGTTTTCAGTCGTAGAAACGCGTGATCTTGGAGATGGATCATACTTTCTTGCTCTTTTTCAAAGTTAAAAACATCGGCCTCGTCTTGTGTGGATCCAGGGAGGGGGAGCAAACGAGAGCAAGGGAGAAGCTTTGGGAGGGATTCACGAGCGATTCGTGAGGTGGGTATTGCACGGAGATGGCCATTTCTGGTGATTGGGAAGGGCTTCAAAGGACAACAGTGTCTGCAAAAAGTTTGATCAGATAGGGGTTTTGATCCGAGGTAAAGAGAGGAACTCACCCGAAGGGCGAGCTGTTCTTCTTCGGAAAGACAGAAAATCCGACATCGAGAGGGAGGAAGAGGAAAGAAGATTGGTAATTAAGTTTTCCAGACAGGAGAAGATAGAACAGACTTGTAAATACCCATTGTAACAGAAAAAGAACATCTTACATACATAAACTGCATCATCATCACACACACATCGAAACATAGGTTCCGAAGATCAAAACATTTTACATTTCAAGAGACTGAGACTTGGACGGTCTTCGGTTTCGGCGGCGGCGCCGCAACTGTCAAAACCCCGTCTTCGTATTTGGCGGTGACCGCGGCCGCGTTTGCGTCTTCGGGTAACCGGAATTTCCTCGAGAGGTTTTGAGGGTTTCTCCTCTCGAGCCGAATGTACTTGCACCCATGTTCGTTTTCTTCTCTCTTCCTCTTCCCGTTGCTCTTTATCACCAGCGTTCTCTCGTCCTTCACCGTCACCTGACACCAGTTCCAGACAGTTTCAGGTTTCGTTGCCTCTGAAACAAACACTGGTGGGAAAAAGCTTAACTTTCAGTGTCCTAAACCCTAATTCCTGGTTTCCTTGCGTCTCATACACGGAAACAAACACGCATGGAAAAAAGCTTAACTTCCACTGTCGCAAACCCTAAATCCTTGCCTCTGCTCACCGGCTCTTGCAGGGACAGTGCAAACCTAGGACTCCTGAGAAAGACACCTTCATAGCACACATTGCCAAGGAACTTAAGGGATGGATCTAAAACTATGAAAACACAACTTCTCAAGCAATTTCACATGTTCTGTACATTCATGTATAAGTTACTGACGCCATTGGAAACCACAAGCACAAACCTTGAAACCAAACCACTAAAGCATAAGATGAAATCCCAAGTCGTTAAGACACACACACATACATATATGCTTCAAACTGCGTGTATTCAGCTAGTGTATATGTACCTGGATGTCGGATTTGGTGATGCCGGGGATGTCGAGATAGAAAATGTACTCTTTGGAAGTTTCTAGAATATCGACAGGAAGAGCTCCTCTGCTATCGTTACCCTCGTTGGATCTTGAAGATGGGAACACCAATTTCTCAATCGTCTCAGGCAATCCAAACAGGTGGGCCATCGTCGCAGTGCTCATTCTCAAGTCTTCTCGCAACCCAAACAATTCCGAGCTTCAGGACCGAAAACACAGATTGTCAGTGCAAAGTGAGAAAACACATGTTCTCTTTCCCGGAAAAATTTGTGATTCTTGGATCAAATCGATGAAGAAAACGAGGACCACCATCACTGTCGGATTCCAAACGAGAGAACAGAAAACTACGTAAAAGTAGTTCTCTCTCGGTGACCCAAATAAGCTCCATTGACATGAAATGAAACTAAACTAATTTCATCACTGATTGTTTCCCGAGAAAAAAAAGGGCGGGACGCAGAGAAAACTAAATATGAATCCAATCGCGAGGAAACCCACCTGCGAACTAAGCTTCTAGCTGCCGACGATTTCGCGAGCAAAGCAAAATTAAAGAACCACAGTCCAGAGAAATCGAATCATCAATTCCGAGAAAGTTGCTCTTTAGATCTTCGCAGGGACTATTTGGATGCCAGGAAAATGTTAAAGCTACTTATAGAACACCGTAACATGTCGCAGGAAAGTTCGAGAGGGAAGAATCTACGGCTTCCGAGTGATCTGAGGCTTACACGTGTCTAAACAAATGATAACGGAAATGACGTGGCGGAATCAAAAGCTTCCACGTAGACATCATCTCAACCGTTGGATGAGAACATACTGTAAAATGTAGTGGGGAAAACCCAACTACAAGGCCCATTTATGACCCAATCCAAAAAGAGTGGGCGTTAGGGCTGGACGTTTCGGTTCGGTTCTTCGGAACCGGACCGAACCGAATCGTTAAAACGGTATTTTTTCCGATCCGAAACCGTTGTTATTTTCCGAACGGTACCATTTTTAGAGAACCGAATTTTTCCGGAATCGAACCGAACCAAACCGAACTTTAAAAATCCCGAAAAACCGAATATTTTTAAAGGAAATCTAACATTTTTTTTAATAAAACCCGGAACCGAATCGAACCGATACCGAAACCGAACCGAACCGAATACAATAAAAAACCCGATTGGTACCTATTTTTGTAAAACCGAAAGAACCGAACCGATCTATTCCGTCTCGAACCCGAACCGTTTCCCGAAACGCCCACCCCTATTGCTCTCTAAAATCAAATTAGCAATTTTTTTGGGCTTATTGATTGTCGAGACATTTCATATATTTTTTTAATTATAAAACGGTATGGTTAGAGAATGTTAGAAAATTTATTTTTTCTAAAAGATGCAATGTTTTTACACATAACATTCTAAAATTTAGAATGTCATGAATGCTTGTCTAATAATCAATGTTTTAAACTCCCATCACGTAATATTTGATTAAAATCCTCATTTGTTTTTTTACAAATAACAGTCAAATATAAAATTTTCCGTGTGCTTGTATATTTTCCATGTTTTGCTTCATTTTTTCCACAGAATCAATTAAATTATAACGAAATATTTTTTATATCTGTTGTATATAATACAACGGGCTTAACAATTTTAGCAACATATAATCATATATAATTATTTTTGACACTTCACCTGCTCACCATACTTTCTTCTCTTTATCATGAATTTATGAAAAAAAAGTAGAACGTAATAAAGATTTGAATAAAATTGAATATTTGATATTTAAACAATTAGAAAATGATACGAATCGGAAATTCTCTACTGAACTCGAAGGATAATCGACGGAAATTCTAAGAACTATTTAACAACACGTGAATTGAATCAAAAGTAGTTTTAATAGAAGAAGACAATGTAAATCCAATTCAAATTTGACTAAGAAATGTTAGAATATGAGATTTTTTTTTTAATAAAGACGATATAGGGGTGACTGGTTGCAACGCCACCAACCGTAAACAGAGCGGTTGCGATTTCTGACGGTTGGTGGCGGTTACAAAACTGATTGGTCAAACCGCAACCAAACGCTACCGCAACCAAACTTCAAAAATCAAAACGCTGCCTTTTGGATGCGTTTCGGTAGCGTTTCCATGCGTTTAAATCAAATGACCAAAATACCCTTATATAACAAATTTTTTAAAAAAAACTAAGGCCTTGAATGGTGGGAGTTTTTGGAGTTTTTAGAATCCAAAAACCAAAAAAAACAACATTCAAGTTTTTACAAAATTACTTTTCCTAAAAACTTGGAAAGCCATTTTAGTGAAAAAATCAATGAAAAACCAAAAGCTACTTTTTTTGAGTTTTCAAATATTATAAAATCCAAAAGCCAAAAATCAAAAACTAAAAACTAAAAACCAAAAACTAAACCTAAAAACCCAAAATAAAAGCCACTACCATTCAAAGTCTAAAACTCTCTTCATGATCTCTCGCTTGAAACCCCCGTCTTCATCTCATCAAACCCTCTCTTATGTGTTCTTCGATTAAGGTTTTTCTTCGTCGGAGCTCATCGGAACTCACTGGAACTCATCATCTCTGTCGTCTTCAGGTGTGTCTCTGTTTTATTTTATTACCTTTCCTCTTTTCTAGTTTCTTCGGATTTTGTGTGAATCAAAACGCTGCTAATCATCTTCGATTCAAGAACAAAGAACTGACGAGATTCTATCAATATCCAAAACAAACAAGTAATGGGTTCTGTTTTTTTTCTTCATCAGTGGAGGGAAGAATCTACGGCTTCCGAGGGATCTGAGGCTTACACGTGTCTAAACAAATGATAACGGAAATGACGTGGCGGAATCAAAAGCTTCCACGTAGACATCATCTCAACCGTTGGATGAGAACATACTGTAAAATGTAGTGGGGAAAACCCAACTACAAGGCCCATTTATGACCCAATCCAAAAAGAGTGGGCGTTAGGGCTGGACGTTTCGGTTCGGTTCTTCGGAACCGGACCGAACCGAATCGTTAAAACGGTATTTTTTCCGATCCGAAACCGTTGTTATTTTCCGAACGGTACCATTTTTAGAGAACCGAATTTTTCCGGAATCGAACCGAACCAAACCGAACTTTAAAAATCCCGAAAAACCGAATATTTTTAAAGGAAATCTAACATTTTTTTTAATAAAACCCGGAACCGAATCGAACCGATACCGAAACCGAACCGAACCGAATACAATAAAAAACCCGATTGGTACCTATTTTTGTAAAACCGAAAGAACCGAACCGATCTATTCCGTCTCGAACCCGAACCGTTTCCCGAAACGCCCACCCCTAGTTGGCGTAACTAAACCATTTATTGGCCTGGTTCAATATTTTCACCAAATTTATAAACTTTGTATGCAAAAAATAATTTTTTTATTTTTTTTTAAATAAGTTAAATATAGTGATTTCGAAAATTTTATTGTTAAAAACATTGATTATAAAATGAAAATACAAAATATTAATTTGATTTTATTGGATAGTACATAAAATTAATACTAAATTGTATTAAATTTGTATGTATCTAAATAATTAAAATTATGTTAGTTATACTAATTACACAACCTAATAATTAATTAGGTCCGTTTCTCTCTCTCTCTATATATATATATAGAGAGATATTCATCTATAAATATACATGTAGCAAATATTTATTTATTCATTATATATGTTTTTGTGATGTAACTTTTGTATATATAATAATTTATGAAAGAGGATAATGGTGAGAAAATAAATGAATGGTGTGTAATGAAATGGAGGATGAAAGCTTTTGCAAATTGCAATATTTTCAGTGTACGAGATCCGATGCAATGGCTGACCTAATTTTTATATTTTATAACAATTTCATTAATACACGTGTAATATTCTATCGCAATTACAACTTCAAATAAAAACTATATTTATCTATAGTTATGCCGTGACGCGTGGATGGGGATATGGGTTTCTACAAGCTTCTCTATTGTATTTAGACCATGTTCATCGTTACAGAAAATCATATTATATATATGTATATGTGTATGTGTGTATTAATTAATTTCAACAAAGCTATACAGATTTCCAACGTGGAATAAACTATGTCCGATGTTCAAGAACGGACCGATGGTAAATCACGTTCCAGAAGACTGTAGATGATGTCCATTAAATATTTTGATTATAATAAATTTTTCTCTACAAAAAAAAATGCCCACTTCATATCATTTTTGCAACTGTTGAAACTTTAAATTCTCCATGGTTCCAAAAGTGATTTGGAAAATGAACATTAATTAGTATGTATTTCGATATTCTGATATTGATAATGAGAAAATAAACATTGATTAGTATGGAAAATCATACTAATCATATTGATATTGAGAATAGAGAGAGAGGTCTAAAAAACATGGGGAGTACCTTGACAAAAAAAATGTATACGTTTTTTAAAATTTTAATAAAAATATTTTTTGTTTGTAATTTGAAAAATCCTTTTTAACATTTTGTATTTTGTTTTAGATTTTAACTTAGAAATTTATTTCCAAGGTATTTTGGTATTAACTATTAAGTTTACAAATATTAATTTTCGTAATGGAGATAACTGGTTATAAAAATCATCTTGAAAGATCACAGAAATTGCTTGGGAGCGTTAGAAGGCGCTAGAAAAAGACCCTCGGGGTTGGAGTAAATCACTCAAATGCCACACCCATGGAACCTTCTGGAGTCCGAATCCAACCGAAAAAATATCTCCACCGCTCATTCGCATCTCTCTGGTCAAAAATCAAAATCTAATATTACTCGGTGTTTTCATTGGTGTGATAAATGCATTTATTACACCAATTTTTATTTGATGATATTATAATTTATTTTTTTTATTTGCAGGACAATCGGAAAAAAAAATGCAAATGAAAGCAGACATAGTTGATCCTACTTTTGATATTTGACCCACACAAAAAAAAAATTAATTTGAGATAAAACATTGGTAATGAGCAAATATATGTAAGTTCAGTCGAATATTTTATTTATAAGCTGTTTACAATAACTTGTGTATATACATATGGACATGAAAGTTTTAATCACATGGCATTTTTGGACTTTGGAATATTTGAACCATTCGTCCATACTGCATACATGCAAAAGATTATATTTATTTAATTAATATTTTTATTGCGCAAGGAACAAAATAAAAATAAATAAATAAAAAAGGAAATAATATTAGGACAAAAAAGATCTCACAAGTAGTGATTCTGGAGAGTTCCAAGGCTTTGCGTCCGGAGGCGAGAGAGGAGAAAAGCTCTGTTTTTTCTCTCCTCTTCTCTCTCCGGTTTTCATCTAAGCTCCTCTTCTCTTCTACGTCACCGATCGAAACCCTAAGTTTCCCTAGTCTTCCCTTCGAGAATGCAGTTTTGATTGTTCTTTTCTACGTCACCTATCGAAACCCTAAGTTTCCGTAATCTACCCCTCGAGAATGTAGTTTTTTGTTTTTGTTTTTTTTCTTTCAAAATCATTCGAATCTCCTTGGTATCATACGCGCATATACTCCGCTGGCGTATTTGTGTAAGGATATTGATTTGCATCTGCGTTTCTGTTTCTTGGTGTTTGGTATTTGTTTGTGAAATTCGTCGAAAATAAAGAAAAATCATCGAAGCTTCGGAATTATCTGTCTGTTTTGCTTCGTGGGTTTGTGTCGGAGGAAGAAGAAGAGATGTCGGGGAACGGTGGCGAGAAAAACAACGACAATCTGTATGCTGTTTTGGGTTTGAAGAAGGAATGTACGGTGACAGAGCTCCGTAGCGCTTATAAGAAGCTCGCTCTAGTGAGTTTTTATTCTTCTTCCTTTTTTTTTCCAATTTCAATGCCTGTTTTTTGATCTTTTGTGTCTCTGTGTCTGATTCCTGAGATAGAAGTACAGGACTTAGGTTTTGTTACTTGAACTGGGCATTGGTTGTCAGAGGAGATTTCACGTAAAAGTGTGGAGTTTTGATCTCTTTGGGTCCAATATCTGATTTGTACTGGAGGGTGTCGGGATCAAGTATGTGAAAAGTCATAGCATTCGGAGTTTCATGCGATCATGCAAACTGTAAATTTTCCGGGAAAACAGCCTGGAGGAAAAGTTTCCTGGGGAAAATGGGTCATGTTTGGTCATGGAGCTCTTTCTCATAAGGAAACTTTAAGCTGATGCATCATGCACTTGGGAATTTTTCCAGGGAAAAATAATGTTTTGGACTGAAATTTTCTTGGGAAATCTTAAATTTTTGTTGGTTGGAGTAGAGATGGCATCCAGATCGCTGTTCGTCCTCGGGGAATACGGAGTATGTGGAAGAAGCAAAGAAGAAATTTCAGGCAATTCAACAGGCCTATTCTGGTAATCTCACTTGTTCCTCTCTCTTGTCATTTTTAATTATTATTTCAAGAAACAATTGGAAATTGATTATTGGATCCACAAGATATTGTTTTCCCCTGTTCCTTGATATTAAATTAATATATTGTTACTGTTTCTGATTAACTTTTTGTGGGCACAGTTCTGTCTGATTCGAACAAGAGGTTCCTGTACGACGTTGGAGCTTATGATAGTGATGATGATGACCAGAACGTAAATCTCTCTCTTTTTTTTTCTTGCTTCTTCCACAAAATTTCTCCCTTTTGTACACTCTTCTTGACCCTTCAAAATCTTGGATTTATCCCGGTAACACTAGAACAACAGTCCCGGGACTTGCTTCGAATCCAAAACGGCTCATTGTCCCGGCAAAAACATGTCTGAAAGATAGATGTAGCGAAATCTTTTCCCTGCTTGGTCAATGTGTTTCAAAGGGAAATGCTCTTATCTTTTGCTTTCTTTGCTCACTGAGACCAGATTCGATGATTTCTTGAGCAGGTTATTTACAGATCTTCTCGTTGTGCAGGGAATGGGCGATTTCTTGAGCGAAATGGCGACTATGATGAGCAAATCTAAGCCTAATGTAAGCGATTGTTTTCTAATTTCTACCATAGAATTGTTATTTGTTTGGATCAGCATAGATGAACGTTCAAGTGAACATAATCTCACCCTTCATGTCATGTTCATCAAATAATTGGTTCGGGTAGCGGTTACAGGCTTGTGATAATCTTTCCCGCGGTAAAGACATCGTTCCTTGGGAAGTTGTTTATGTATGGATTCAATGGTTACATGTTCTTGTCTTGAATTAGGATCAATCTTGCGTCTTAGACAGGAGAATGCTACGGAATTGTGTAAGTGACAGGATTCCGGGTTCTTTTTTGACAGGGGAATGCAGAGGAGAGCTTTGAACAGCTACAAGAGCTGTTTCACGAAATGTTCAACGCAGATACTGAGGCGTTCAGGTCGTCTTCTTCACGTTCTACCTCGACTTTTAATACTTCTTGTAGTGTTAGCTTTGACCCGAAAGACCAGCATTCGTCTGAAACAAGTTCAGAGAGAACGAGTTTGGACGATCACTTTGGATTTGAGGCCCGTCCTCACAGCTTCTTCTCCTTGGGAGTAAGTCTCTTTCTTACGCCTTTTCTCATATCTCGAGGGGATTATCATAAGCTTACTGTTAGGCTAGTCCAAGAATCCGTGCAACCCATCTACCGAATTCTCTGTCATGTTCTTGAGTTCTTACCTGAAAGTTTGAGTTGTTGGTTACTGATTCTTGGTTTCTTTCAACGCGCGCGAATTCGACGGAACAGGTGGAACACCAGCAAGATTTCAAGAAAGGAAAGGCGGTAAAAGGCGGCGGCGATGGCCGGAGAAACAGGAGGAAGCATAAGGTTTCGTCCTCGGGGCACGATGTTTCGTCATCGTCCTCAAACAACTACGGAGTCCCCACTTCGTAAAAACGTGACGAGCACTCTGTTCCGCTTGCTCGAACCTAACCGTTGAAAGGGGATGAACAAGGGCGGTTGTGTCTGAATCCGACGGTGGCCTTGTTTCGTTCATCCGGTGGTGGATTCGACTTCAGGCTTTAGGGTTAGCTCTCTGGTTCTTTTGGATCTCTTTGAATTTGTCAGCAGAATTTGTCGTCTTATAACGTGTTACACTATTGAAGTGTTCGTTAAGAAGAGATTCTGATATAATATTCCTTCAAGCGTATGGGGGTTTTTTGGTAAATTCATATGCTTATCCTCTTTCCGGCGACGGAATTGTTTCTCTTTCTTCGAATACTGACCCCATCCCGATTCAGATCTAGAGTCTAATCTGGCCTTCTGCAAAAAAATGCCATTCATGAATGTTGTGGATCAGCCCCGGTCGAGGTCCGCCTCGCCATTCTCTCCGATCACTCGTGTGTTTGCTAGCTACGAACGCGGCTTCCTCTTCCCGAGACGTAGGCCCGAGCTTTATGCTCGGTGCTGAACTCGTATCTCGACTGTGTCCTCTGTTTTCTTTTTCCGTTCAAACACACGAGTGATCGGAGAGAATGGCGAGGCGGACCTCGACCGGGGCTGATCCACAACAAGTGGTAGGTTCCCGAAGTCTCCAGGCGAAGTGGAAGCTTTCAAAGCTTCTGGGCGAAACAGAAGGTTCGAGGGGGCAAATGGGTCATTTGTTAAGGTCATTAATCTGACCTAGGTTTTGTGTTGTTCCCTATCTCGCATTTTTCCGGTTCTGGTTCTTTCTCTCTCTGACGGAGGCGATTTTCGCTTCTCCGTGTTCGGGACCGCCGTTCGGCGGTTTTCGGCGGTGTTTCCTGTTGTAAACCCTAGCAAAAGACGCGGCTTCCTCTTCCCGAGACGTAGGCCCGAGCTTTATGCTCGGTGCTGAACTCGTATCTCGACTGTGTCCTCTGTTTTCTTTTTCCGTTCAAACACACGAGTGATCGGAGAGAATGGCGAGGCGGACCTCGACCGGGGCTGATCCACAACATTCATGAATGGCATTTTTTTGCAGAAGGCCAGATTAGACTCTAGATCTGAATCGGGATGGGGTCAGTATTCGAAGAAAGAGAAACAATTCCGTCGCCGGAAAGAGGATAAGCATATGAATTTACCAAAAAACCCCCATACGCTTGAAGGAATATTATATCAGAATCTCTTCTTAACGAACACTTCAATAGTGTAACACGTTATAAGACGACAAATTCTGCTGACAAATTCAAAGAGATCCAAAAGAACCAGAGAGCTAACCCTAAAGCCTGAAGTCGAATCCACCACCGGATGAACGAAACAAGGCCACCGTCGGATTCAGACACAACCGCCCTTGTTCATCCCCTTTCAACGGTTAGGTTCGAGCAAGCGGAACAGAGTGCTCGTCACGTTTTTACGAAGTGGGGACTCCGTAGTTGTTTGAGGACGATGACGAAACATCGTGCCCCGAGGACGAAACCTTATGCTTCCTCCTGTTTCTCCGGCCATCGCCGCCGCCTTTTACCGCCTTTCCTTTCTTGAAATCTTGCTGGTGTTCCACCTGTTCCGTCGAATTCGCGCGCGTTGAAAGAAACCAAGAATCAGTAACCAACAACTCAAACTTTCAGGTAAGAACTCAAGAACATGACAGAGAATTTGGTAGATGGGTTGCACGGATTCTGGGACTAGCCTAACAGTAAGCTTATGATAATCCCCTCGAGATATGAGAATAACAAGAGTCTAAAACCGACCCTACCCGGAAGAGACTTAACCGACCCTAGAAGTGATGCAACATGACACGAGGGATGAGACCGAACCCTAGAGGACTTAACCCTAGGTATGTTTCTACCTAGACAGACCTAATGATCTCTAAAATCAGCCTATAAGACCTACCCTAGGTATATTTCTACCTAGCCGTGCTTGACACGCTCTAACCCTAGTCTATCGGTCCTAATCCTAGGTACGTCTCTACCTAATCAGACCTACAAGACCTAGAGAATACGACCTGACCGGACTTAACCTAGACATTCAGCCTAACCCGATCTAACGGACTTTAAACCAAGTCTAACCGGACATCTCCCTAGGTACATCTTACCTAAACGGATCTAACACACTCTAGACCAAGACCTGATTGGACTTAACACAAGGTATATTTCTACCTAACCGACCTCCTAGACTCTCGCACAAACCTGATTGGACTTACCCTAGGCATAATTTTGCCTAACCGACCTATTAGACTC
>NW_010965696.1:418371-452369 GCF_000463585.1 Tarenaya hassleriana
AACACCGAGTCTACATGGCCCCCAACACAGTCCTAACCAGTCCTACGATCCCGAGTCTACCCGGCCCCTCACAAAGTCCTAATCAGACCTACCCAAGTGCTACCTAGACCCTAACAGCCCTAGTTAGACAACCAAAAGTCCCGACTAGACCATTACACGACCCTCATCAGACCTAAGCCAACCCTAGTCGACCAACCCCTGATTAGATGATCCTAAGTCCTAGTCAATCACCTAAAAGTCCTAATCATCAAAACTAAGCCAACCCCTATTGACTTACCAACCCCTGATTAGACTTTTAGCACCCTAATCAGACCTGAACTAAGCCTAATTGACCTAATTCTAATCTGATCAGACCTTATAAACGCCTAAAACCAACCCCTATAGACCTGCCCTGATCTAAACCGACCCCTACAGACCTATACCTAGTGATTCTAGACTTAACCAACCCCTAAGCCTACCCGTTTTAGTCGAATCCCAACTAATCAGACCTAACCGGTCAATGTACCGGACTCTATGACTCAAAACTATACTTAGGAGTCCTATCTAGTCCTAAACTAGATAATACCTAAATCTACAATCAGATACTAATCTGATCAGACCTAGACACTGTCTCTATAGACATTCTAAACCTCTAATCAGACCTAACCAAGTCTATTTTGACCTAATTGCCTACTGATCAGACCTAGACTAAGCTAGACTAACCCAAATTTGGCTAAACAAGACCTAAACAGCACTTACAGACCTATATCAGACCTAGACAGTCTACTACAGACCTGTAACCAGCTTATTTAAGCCTAACCCGACCTCTTACCCAGCTAAAACGTAGTCAAATCCACCTATTCAGACCTATACTGAACAGAAACCGGAATCTATGACCTACATTAGCACACCGAGATCTAACCCTAGTGAATTTTCACTAAACCAAGCCAAATTGAGTACTAGACCAACCTAGCAGGGTAAACCGATCACTACAGACCCTAATCTACCCTCAATTAGTCCACTATGCCCTAAACCAGACACCGTCAGACCTATATGGACCAACCTAACCCTAAACCAGTTAGTTCTAGTCCTAATTACACACTCCAGACCCTAAACCGATCTAATCTGGTCCTAAACCACGAATTCAGACCTTAACCTGATCAATACTTGTCCTATACCGATAAACCAGACCTAAATCAGACCTATTCCAGCCTATACCTAGTTTGATTTACCTAAACCGAACCCTATTGATCTAAACCCGGACAATTCTAGCCTTAACCGGACAAAACAGACCTACATCAGACCTATATCAAGTCTAAACCGGCCTACATTGACCTCTACCCGACTTAATTGCCCTAAACCAGTCTGAATTAGACAGAACCGAACAAATCAGACCCTAATTAGACCTAAACCAGCCTAACCTAGCCTGAATTGACCACAACCAGACCTAGATTGACCTAAACCAGACTCAATTGACCAAAACCGGACTCAATTGGCCTAAACCGGACCTGGAATGACCTAAACCGGACTCAATCGACCTAAACCGGACCTGGAATGACCTAAACCGGACCTAATTATCCTAAACCGGACCTGGACTGACTTAAACCGGACCTAATTGTCCTAAACCAGACCTAATTGTCCTAAACCGGACCTGGATTGACCTGAACCGGACTGAACCGGTCCAATTGACCCCAAACCGGACCTGAACCGGTCCAATTGACCTGAACCGGTCCGGTTTGACCTAACCGGTCAACTGTTGACCAATTTTGGTCAATGGTTTGACCTGACCGACCTAAACCGGTTCGATTGAAAAATTGAACCGGGTTTAATTACTCAATCGGATTTAAACCGGCTAAACCGGTTTAAACCGAAAACCCTAATTTCGGAATGCGGAAGCCGCCGAGTCACCCGAGTCAACCCGGTGGTTGACTCACCCCGATTCTCCGACTCAGCCGCGACTCGGCGAGTCACGGCCAATTTCGCCGGAAAATCGCCGGTTCTCCACCGGTTTTCACCCAGAAACCCTAGATCTAACCGCACACAGGCACAACTTACCTCCTCGGGCTCTGAACTCGGCTGATTGACTCAGCTCGAGTTAGATCCGAGACTTACCGATCTTCGTCCCACCGGTCTGAGCTCCGTCACAGGATCTTTCACCGCCGATCTGACCTTCTGACCTTCGCTCTCTCTGTTCCGAGCCCTGAAACACTCGAAAGAAACATCAGAACGCTCAGATCTAAAATCCGACGTACCTCGACTTACCTCGACCTTAGATCTGCCGATCCGCCGCTCGATACCGCCGTCTCTTCCTCCGATCTGTCCATTTCCGGCCTCCTTTTCTTGTTTCTATCTCTGAAACTCTCAAGAAAACACGTCAGAAAGTTCAGAACCGAAACCCTACCGGATGAACCTTACCTGGACGAATCGAGACGCCGTCGAGCCACCGCTTGCCCCGCAACCGGGCTCTGATACCACTTGTTGTGGATCAGCCCCGGTCGAGGTCCGCCTCGCCATTCTCTCCGATCACTCGTGTGTTTGAACGGAAAAAGAAAACAGAGGACACAGTCGAGATACGAGTTCAGCACCGAGCATAAAGCTCGGGCCTACGTCTCGGGAAGAGGAAGCCGCGTTCGTAGCTAGGGTTTACAACCGGAGTTTCCGCCGGAAACCGCCGAACGGCGGTCCCGAACACGGAGAAGCGAAAATCGCCTCCGTCAGAGAGAGAAAGAACCAGAACCGGAAAAATGCGAGATAGGGAACAACACAAAACCTAGGTCAGATTAATGACCTTAACAAATGACCCATTTGCCCCCTCGAACCTTCTGTTTCGCCCAGAAGCTTTGAAAGCTTCCACTTCGCCTGGAGACTTCGGGAACCTCTCCTCCATTTGGAGGCTTTGCTGAAGACACTCCACAATGAATACCTTTGTAAACCCTAAAAATTCCAATATTACCCCTAATTACATTATTCGTTAAAATTCATTTAATAAGGCTATTAATCTGAAATATGATTTTTAGTTCAGAGTCTTTTAATTGTCTAATATGTGATATCATTGATGGTAATTCTTGTATCTTTTCGTAATAAAGATTTACGATTGGTCTTTTTAGATAGAGCACTAGTTTGAAAAGATTATTTATATCTATAATCTCTTTGTTTATAAAGTTTAAGACTATGATTACTATTAGTTAATGTATAGTTGATATGATGTATTATACAGGAATGATGCTTTTATTTTTTCATAAATCTCATCGTTCAGTTTATTCAAATATTTTTCTTTTAGGATAGTCCAAATTGTATATTGATGCATCTATTTTGATCTAATCGTTTAATCATTTTTTAGTCACACATTCACGCGGTTTAATGGCATTTTCATTATTTTCTTTAAAGTCGTTGGGTTTTTTTTCTTTCATAATGGTATTTTCGTTATTTGGCCAATAATGTATGGTTTTTTCGAAAACCGAGATAATTTTTGGAAACCCTAGTATTGCTGATATTTTCCCAGCCCGATCGCCTAATTTTTCAACCGGCGTCCATGGAGGAAGACGGAGAGACTCCACCGGCGACATCACATTCGCCGGATCTGTCTTCTCCGCCGAGAAACCAAACGAAGCCGGAGCCACCGGCTTCTGCTCCCTCGTCTCCGCTGGACGCTTCGGCGTTGATGCCTCTCAGCCAGGCGGTGGTGGCCGGTGGAGGCGGCAATAGCAGCAACGGCAGATCTGGAGGAGGGGGGAGAGAGGACTGTTGGAGCGAAGCAGCGACGGCGGTGCTGATCGATGCGTGGGGAGAGAGGTTTTTGGAGCTGAGCAGAGGGAATCTGAAGCAGAAGCATTGGAAGGATGGGGCGGGGATCGTGAGCAGGGAGGGTTTCGGTAAATCTCCGACAGATCTACAGTGTAAGAACAGGATCGATACGGTGAAGAAGAAGTACAAGCAAGAGAAGGCCAGAATCGCCTCCTGTGGTGGCCCTAGCAAATGGGTCTTCTTCGAGAAGCTCGACCGCTTACTCGGAGCCGCCGCGAATTTTCCCAGTACCGGCGGCGGGGAATCCCCCCCCAAGATTCCCATGGGAATTCCGATATATAGCCGTTGGAATCCGTACCAACGCCAAGCCAAGGCGACACCGCCGCAGCAAGAAGGGGTTGTGAGAAGGTGCAATGAATCAACAGGGTGGCATTTCAGGAAGAGAAGCGCATCGGAGACGGAGTCGGAATCAGAGCCTGAGCTCTCCGGCGACTCCGGGGATAGTCTGCCGGCGCCGCGGCTGCTGTCGGCGAAGCGGGTGAAGATAGATAAGACGGGAGGCCGGGGAGACAGGGAGTTTGGGGAGCTGGTTAGAGCGATTCGGGGGTTCACTGAAGCGTATGAGAAGGCAGAGACGGCGAAGCTGAAACAAATGGCAGAGATGGAGAAGGAGAGGATGAAGTTCTTGATGGAGCTCGAGTTGCAGAGAATGCAATTCTTGAAGACCCAGTTAGAGATATCACAACTTATGCAAGACCAGAGCTTGAAGAATGAGAAAGAGTAATGGTGATGTAAGTATCTAACTATTTAGCGATTGTCCTTGCGATACTTCTATTCTAGCTTCTAGATTGCTAATAGATAGGATTGTTGATGTTGTGGATGTTCATCTTGTTAATCAAGTATAAAGATTCAAACTTTATCATCTCAAAGCAGAAGTATCTTCGGGAAGAAACAAGAACAATGTGAACACTTTTAGACTGATCAATGGGTTCGGTTTGGTTTGGTTTGGTTCGATTGGATTTCCTGCTTGAGCTTGAGCTTGAGCTGTAGACTTCAGTGGGTAGACAAAAAACACAACCCTGAAAATTCAGTTAGGCATACAAACAAACTAGTCCGAACCGAATTGTCTGAAAGAGCCAGTCTCTATATCATCTGAGGATGATTTCCGAAAGAACCTAGAAACAGAATTCAAAAGTCTTGGTCTTCTTTGAGCTTGAATTCCATTGAATCGAAGCCCCAAGGACGAGGCGACAAGGAGAAAGAGTCATGGCGGACGGGAGAGTGCCATGGAGTTGAGCTTTTCAGCCAGTCAGACAACTTGGGCGATGGCATCTCTTCTGATTCGTTGCAAAAGACAGGGTTCTTAGCATCCATCTAAAAGCAAATAATAACATAAGAGAGTTGCCAGAGAGTTTTGCCCAAAAGGTCAGAAGCTGATTTCAAGGTAGACAGAAGAACATGAAGGTTCAGTTCAATCTTGTGGGCATTTCCTAAATTTTGTATCAAACTTCATTGGATTTTCTAGTTGCGTCTCGCTTGAAATCGCATTTGCATTCCTGGGTTGTGATAGTTTCATCCTGGTTTCCCACCAATATATATATGACAGTTGCAGAAAACTAAGGTTTTGGTAAAGATAATTCATGAACTATACAGGCATACCGTTTTCGTGTTAACCTTGAGATGCTCTTTGTTCCTACTGGGGTCTGCACAGAGACAAACCAAAGCTTGGAACGCTTAAAATGGTTGGCCAGACAGTTAAGACAGAAGTCTGAAAAGGGATTAGATTAGTTCGAACATACAAAACCTAATAATATTTACCGTTTTGAAGAGCAATCAGATCAGAGAGGTGATCATCCCAGAACATCTGCTGTTCTTTGACGCATTTGCTGTGATCATGCAAGAACCTCTCCTCGGCTACATTGACTCCCTCCTTCTCAACAATCTTCCTCTGCTTCGATGAAGCTGCTGCTGTTGGGTGAGCCCCCGACTTGTTCGTAATATCGCCCAGAGCCTTGCGGTTTCCGAGTTTCTTTGGAGCTATTACCGAGCCTTTAGTTTTCCCACCACCAGCAGCAGCAACAGATTCTAAAATGGCAGAAATCACTCGTGTTATTAGCAAACTGGAACCGAAATCGATGTTCTAATCTTTGATGAATGCCGGATTTCGCCACACAAAATTTCGTACTTTTGCGCTGAAAGTGAGCATTCTCGTCGGAGAAAATCATCTGCCGGTGAATGGTTGGGTTCGCCATTCTGCTCTCCTGAATCTAAATGAACAAGGCTTGCCATGATCAAAGATAAACTAAAGAGAGAGAGGAAACAAAGGACTGATTTCTAATACAGTGATTGGGGAGTCCCGAAAAGCCCCAGAATCTCAAGAATCGAACACAAAAACGGATCAAAATTGCATGCCATCCGTAATCAGTCGAACCCTAAATTCGCAGGTTTGACTCCAGAAATCCAATAAGGAATTAAACAAAAAAAAAATGTACATTTCGCCGAACCCATATCACGCTTCAACAGATCACACCATAATCCCAAAGCAATATATAAACAGATACCGCCATGAATTCCCAAAGACCCGACAAGAGAGTATTATTCCTTTTCGCAAAAATTAAAATAAAATAAAAGATCGAAGAGGACATATGCATGACGCCGAAGACGAATTTTACCTCTGTTCGAAGGAAAACGACAAGAGTGTATTATTCGTTTTCGCAAAAAAAATCAAATCTGAAGATTACGTTTCAAGGTTTTTTCCCCCTTTCTTTCTGGTCTTTGATTCTCGCTATGGCGGAGAAGACGGACGGGTGGCAAAAATTCATTTATATACGTGGAAAAGGATATCTTACTAGCCGTTACTAGCCGTTGTAGTAGCAATAAGGGCCTAGGCTAGGCCCAATCAGTGGCTCTTGGCCCAATATTGCTTGATCTAAACAAAACCCTAAAAAAATACATAAAATTGTAAAAATCTTATATTTTCTCATATATAAATACTTTAATCGTTTAGATATTTCGCATAAAGACATCAATTTTATCTACATATATTTTTAAAAATATATATGAATAAACTGTTATTTAATAATAATTAATCAACATTCTGATTCATTATTCATATGATCTGATTCTTTATTTTTGGTTGAATTCCAATAAAAAAATGAAAATAATGGGAATGAAGAAAGTAAAAAAATTATATTTTTTAGTTGAAGACTGAATTCGAGCCGAAATGAAATCGAATTAAAATAACTTTTATAAAACAAAAATATATCAAGAAAAGAACGAAAACCAATCATGGGGGTCCATTTGCTTAGTTCTGAATTTAGAAATGAATCCGACGTTGACCTCTATCATATGTAACGAATCTAAGCACAATGATGGCTGCATCATATGTTATGATTACTATTATGGCGTTTGAAGATTTTGAAATGTCTACAAAACACATTTCAACTTTTCTCCTTTATAATAATTAGATTTATGAATCTATGAATAAAAATTCGTGACTAGATTTCTTGTTTTCGTGTGCCCAAAGCATTAGGAGTTTCATAGTTTACAAAATTTTACATGGAGTATTTGATATCCAAAAGTTTTATAAAAATTGATTACGTGTCAATTTAAAAAAATATTAATTCAATTTGGTCAAATCACGTCCTCACCGCTTCTGCGTGGGACTAAGTTTTTTTATAACTAGAAAGTTCACTGGATCTTCGACCCGACTACATCTTCCACGCACTGGGAACAACCTTTAAAGTACATCTAAGGGTCTAGAGAGCAACACCCTAAATGCTCCTCTGCCTCTCCAGTAGCTGGATTCAAACTGGTGACGGGGACCCGAGAGCAACACCCTTTCAACCACTCGCCCACTACTTACTGGGCGAGTGGTTGAAAGGGTGTTGCTCTCGGACCCCGATCACCGGTTCGAATCCATCTGTTGGAGAGGGATGAATGCATTTAGGGTGTTACTCTCTTTCTTATGCCCTTTTCTCGTATCTCGTGGGGATCATCATAAGCTTACTTTTAGGCTAGTTCAATAATCCGAGCAAGCGATATACTGAATTCCCTGTCATGTTCTTGAGTTCTTACCTGAATGTTTGAGTTGTTGGTTACTGATTTTCGTGGTTTCTTTTTTACGCACGAATTGGACGGAGCAGGTGAAACACTAACAAGATTTCAAGAAAGGAAAGATGGTAAAAGGCGGCGGCAGTGGCCGGAGAAACAGGAGAAACCATAAGGTTTCGTCCTCGGGACACGATGTTTCGTCATCGTCCTCATACAACTACAGAGCCCCCACCTCGTAAAAACGTGACGAGCATTCTGTTTTGCTTGTTCGAACCTAACCGTTGAAACGGGACGAACAAGGACTGTTGAGCCGTGAAACTTTCCGACCTGTGTCTGAATCCTACGATGGCTAAAGGATATGGCTTTGTTTCATTCATCTGATGGTGGATTATTCGACTCTACGCTTTAGGGTTAATATTGAGATCCGTTCGATCTCTTTGAATTTGTTATCCGAATTTGTTTTATTATAACGTGTTACACTCAAATCAAGGTTATGAGTTCGATTCCACTATTAGAAAGGAATGGATGTAATTATTTGTGTAATTAAAGACTAATTCTGAATCCAGTAGATTAAGTGCGCCGAAGGCCAATAAACTTTCTAGGTTTTTTGGGCAACCGGATATCCTGTGCCGATGCCCAAACTAATCCTAAGACTAGAGGAAAGTCAAGTGAATACCTCCTCCCCAACTTGGAATTTGAATTTGGGGCGGGACAAACACTTTGTACATCCATTTCAACGTTTGAACTATTCAGATCGGTTAACTTCCTAGTTATTAAAAAAGTCAAGTTTACATGCAAGGATTCCAATTTTATCATGTGCTGAAAATTAGCTTATTTGTATCTTTTAGGTTATTTGAGTTAAACGAGTCAAAGGACACAAATAAAAATGTTGTTTACCGACCAGATGTAGTTTCAGTTTATTCAAGGAAGTGAATGAATTGCTAAGAGAATATTCCTTCAAGCGCATGGGGGCTTTTTGGTAAATTCATATGATTATCCTCTCTCCGGCGACGGAATCTCCTTTTTCTTCGAACATCGACCAGATCTAAAGTCTAATCGGCCCTTTTGCAAATCCAAAAATCCATCTAGTAACACTTGCTGACCACCTTTGAAAATCCAAAAATTCCACTACTACCCCTAATATATTATTTGTTTTATTAATGAGATTCTAATTCTTTAAAATTTTAATATTTCTTTTGTTTGATTTATAGTTTATTTTAATTTCGTATACCAATCTCCATAATAATGACCTTTTGTTGATTGTAATCTAAAATATTCCGTTTTTCTTTTTTTCATCATAATATATTTATTTATTTCATTAATCATTCTATTTATTAGTAGTAAATCATTTAATGTTTCAAAGATTTTTGTACATATTTTTGTAATTCAATAATTTTTTAGATATATTTTAATCTTTGATATGTGACACTATCAAACCTCAAATTCAGTATTTATTACCACACACGTTTTCGAGATCTCTTCTTATTTATCTTACTATTTCTAATATTTTACGGATCATTTTTAATTCTCGACCACTTTTTACAATATTAACATGTTGAGAAGGAATATGAAT
Source organism: Tarenaya hassleriana (assembly GCF_000463585.1). Lineage (NCBI taxonomy): Eukaryota > Viridiplantae > Streptophyta > Magnoliopsida > Brassicales > Cleomaceae > Tarenaya > Tarenaya hassleriana. The sequence continues at coordinate 427,721 of NW_010965696.1, forward strand.
GATTCTCTTAACATGTTATTAGTTGTTTCAATCAATATTTATTATCAATGAATAATATATGATAAAATTTTAATATTTAGTAAAGATAATTTTTCAATAAATTCTTAATTAAAATTCATTTAGTAATGTTCTTCTATTTATAATATTGGATTTGTAATAAAAAAATACAACTTGATTCTATTATTGTCATTGATCTTTTTAGATAGATCAATGGTTTGAATAGATCATATATTTCTATAATCTTTGTATTTCTAAAGTTGCAGACTATGATTACTATTAATTAATACATAGTTGATATGATACGTTATAGAGAAAGGATTATTTTCTTTTTTCTATAAAATCTGATCGTTTAATTTATATTAGATAACAATAGAATTATCCTAATATTTTTTTTATATAGGATATTCCAAATTGTATAATTGATCTATTATATTTATTATTTGTGGCATTTCATCTTCATTCAATATTGCTAATTCTTTTCCTTTGGTTTTTTCATAATTTTGATTTGTTTATTGGTATAAATATAAATAGTTATTTATGTTAAATTTTTGTATTATTTATCATTAGTTCTTTTAATTCAAAAAATTTTTCTCGTGTTTTTTCAATATCTATTTTACTGATTTAGTCATTTTATTACTTTATGTATTCTTTTAATTTTTCATAATTTTGTTTGTTTTTAATTTACTAATTCCCTATAGATGAATTATTTTATCAAGTTTCTTACTTAATTCTTTTATTTTATCCTTTTTTAATATTATTAGTTAGTTTAAAAGAAAAGATTTTATATTTTTTGTTCTACCAATAAAAATCGATCGAGTTTATAATCACACACTTATCACACCGTTTTAATTGTATTTTCATTATTTTCTTTAAAGTGTGGATTTTTTATATCTCAATGGTATTCTCGTTATTTGTTCAAAATATATGGTTTTTTCGGAAACCGAGATATTTTTTAGAAACCCTAGTATTTTTTATATTTTCCCAGCCCGATCGCCTAATTTTCCAACCGGCGTCCATGGAGGAAGACGGAGAGACTCCACCGGCGACATCACATTCACCGGATCTTTCTCCGCCGAGAAACCAAACGAAGCCGGATCTGTCTTCGGCGTTGATGCCTCTCAGCCAGGCGGTGGTGGCCGGTGGAGGCGGCAATAGCAGCAACGGCAGATCTGGCGGAGGGGGGAGAGAGGACTGTTGGAGCGAAGCAGCGACGGCGGTGCTGATTGATGCGTGGGGAGAGAGGTTTTTGGAGCTGAGCAGAGGGAATCTGAAGCAGAAGCATTGGAAGGATGTGGCGGAGATCGTGAGCAGGGAGGGTTTCGGTAAATCTCCGACTGATCTACAGTGTAAGAACAGGATCGATACGGTGAAGAAGAAGTATAAGCAAGAGAAGGCCAGAATCGCCGCCTGTGGTGGCCCTAGCAAATGGGTCTTCTTCGAGAAGCTCGACCGCTTACTCGGAGCCGCCGCGAATTTTCCCAGTACCGGCGGGGGGGGACCCATGGGAATTCCGATATATAGCCGTTGGAATCCGTACCAACGCCAAGCCAAGGCGACACCGCCGCAGCAAGAAGGGGTTGTGAGAAGGTGCAATGAATCAACAGGGTGGCATTTCAGGAAGAGAAGCGCATCGGAGACGGAGTCGGAATCAGAGCCTGAGCTCTCCGGCGACTCCGGGGATAGTCTGCCGGCGCCGCGGCTGCTGTCGGCGAAGCGGGTGAAGATAGATAAGACGGGAGGCCGGGGAGAAAGGGAGTTGGGGGAGCTGGTTAGAGCGATGCTGAGGTTCACTGAATCGTATGAGAAGGCAGAGACGGCGAAGCTGAAACAAATGGCAGAGATGGAGAAGGAGAGGATGAAGTTCTTAAAGGAGCTCGAGTTGCAGAGAATGCAGTTCTTGAAGACCCAGTTAGAGATATCACAGCTTAAGCAAGACCAGATTTTGAAGAATGAGAAAGAGTAGTGGCGGTGTAAGTATCTAACGATTTAGCGATTGTTCTTGCGATACTTCTATGCCAGCTTCTAGATTGTTAGTAGATAGGATTGTTGATGTTGTGGACGTGTTCATCTTGTTAATCAAGTGTCAATCATAAAGATTAAAACTTTATAATCTCAAAGCAGTATGTTCTTCGATTTTGGTTTGATTCTGTTCGTTCGCTTGGATTCCCTGTTTGAGCTTGAGCTTGAGCATACACACCCTGAAAATTCAGTTAGGCATACAAGCAAAGTAGTCCGAATTGTCTGAAAGAACTGTTACAATGTCGACAAAGAGATGGATGAAATCCTGACTATTGACTGTAAGAGCCAGTCTCTATATCATCTGGAGGATGATTTCCAAATGAACCTGGAAACAGAATTCAAAAGTCTTGGTCTTCTTTGAGCTTGAATTCCATTGAATCGAAGCCCCAAGGACGAGGCGACAAGGAGAAAGAGTCATGGCGGACGGGAGAGTGCCATGGAGTTGAGCTTTTCAGCCAGTCAGACAACTTGGGCGATGGCATCTCTTCTGGTTCGTTGCAAAAGACAGGGTTCTTAGCATCCATCTAAAAGCAAATAATAACATAAGAGACAGTTGCCAGAGAGTTTTGCCCAAAAGGTCAGAAGCTGATTTCAAGGTAGACAGAAGAACATGAAGGTTCAATCTTGTGGGCATTTCCTAAATTTTGTATCAAACTTCATTGGATTTTCTAGTTGCGTCTCGCTTGAAATCGCATTTGCATTCCTGGGTTGTGATAGTTTCATCCTGGTTTCCCACCAATATATATATGACAGTTGCAGAAAACTAAGGTTTTGGTAAAGATAATTCATGAACTATACAGGCATACCGTTTTCGTGTTAACCTTGAGATGCTCTTTGTTCCTACTGGGGTCTGCACAGAGACAAACCAAAGCTTGGAACGCTTAAAATGGTTGGCCAGACAGTTAAGACAGAAGTCTGAAAAGGGATTAGATTAGTTCGAACATACAAAACCTAATAATATTTACCGTTTTGAAGAGCAATCAGATCAGAGAGGTGATCATCCCAGAACATCTGCTGTTCTTTGACGCATTTGCTGTGATCATGCAAGAACCTCTCCTCGGCTACATTGACTCCCTCCTTCTCAACAATCTTCCTCTGCTTCGATGAAGCTGCTGCTGTTGGGTGAGCCCCCGACTTGTTCGTAATATCGCCCAGAGCCTTGCGGTTTCCGAGTTTCTTTGGAGCTATTACTGAGCCTTTTGTTTTCCCACCAGCAGCAGCAGCAACAGATTCTAAAATGGCAAAAATCACTCGTGTTATTAGCAAACTGGAACCGAAATCGATGTTCTAATCTTTGATGAATGCCGGATTTCGACACACAAAATTTCGTACTTTTGCGCTGAAAGTGAGCATTCTCGTCGGAGAAAATCATCTGCCGGTGAATGGTAGGGTTCGCCATTCTGCTCTCCTGAATCTAAATGAACAAGGCTTGCCATGATCAAAGATAAACTTGACAGAGAGAAGAAGCGAAGAACGCAGATACAGGGACCAGAGTTCCCAAAAAACCCAGAATCTCAAGAATCGACGGATCAAATTTACATACACTACCTACCCTTAATCAGTCGAACCCTAAATTCGCAGGTTCGATTCCAGAAATCCAATAAGGAATTAAACAAAAACTGTACATTTCACCGAACCCATGTCATGCTTCAACAGATCACACCATACTCCCAAAGCAATATATAAACAGATACCGCCATGAATTCCCCAAGAACCCATGAACAACAAAAAACCAAATACCCCAAAAAAAACAGCATCGCAAGATCGAGGAGGACAAAATGCTTAAAGACGGAGATGGATTTTACCTCTGTTCGAAGGAAAACGACAGGAGAGTAATATTCCTTTGCGCAAAAAAAAAAAATCAAATCTGGAGATTACGATTCAAGGGTTTTTTTCCTTCCTTTCTGGTCTTTGATTCTCGCTATGGTGGAGAAGACGAACGGGTGGCAAAAAATTCATTTGTATACGTGGGAAAAGATATCTCACTAGCCGTTGTAGTAGCAATAAGGGCCCTCACTAGGCCCAATCAGTGGCTCTTGGCCCAATGTTGCTAAAAAACCTAAAAAACATCAAATTGTAAAAATCTTATATTTTCTCATATATAAATACTTTAATCATTTAAATATTCCCATAAAGACATCAATTTTCGTACATGATTCTATCGATTTTTTTCAAACATACATAATTAAACTATTACTTACTGATAATTAATAAATATTTTGATTCATTAATCATATGGTCTGATTTATTTTTGGTTGAATTCCAATAAAAAATGAAAATAATGGGAATGAAGAAAATAAAAAATTATGTCTTTTTAGTTGAAGACTGAATTCGAGCCGAAATGAAGTCGAATTAAAATAACTTTTACAAAACAAAAAAATATATCAAGAAAATAACCAAAACCAATTTTTGGGGTCCATATACTTAGTTCTGAATTTAAAAATGAATCCGACGTTGACCTCTACCATATGTAACGAATCCGAACACAATGATGGCTGCGTCATATGTTATGATTACTATTATGGCGTTTGAAGATTTTGAAATGTCTACAAAACACATTTCAACTTTTCTCCTTTATAATAATTAGATTTATGAATCTATGGACCCAAATTCGTGACTAGATTTCTTGTTTTCTTGTGCCCAAAGCATTAGGAGTTTCATAGCTTACAAAATTTTACATGGAGTATTTGATATTCAAAAGTTTATAAAAATTGGTTAGGTGTCATTTAAAAAAAAACAAATTAATTCAATTTTGGTCAAATCCTAATCAAAATAAAAAATAACCTAAAAATTGTGATAGAAAAGAGGTCTTGAGTTTAATTTATATAGTATTCTAAACATAATGAAAAAATGAGATTAAAAAAAAAATCATTGGTTATAACTTTTACACAATCGAATAAAAAAAATAACGGAAGAAAAAGATAAGGCAAAATCCTCACCCCTATTGTCTTGTGTCCGGAGCATCACAATCCATATCTTTAAAAATAACGGTTTTATATTTTTTTTTTCATTTCAATTTGAATTATTTAAGTTTCATTAGAAAAACCATTTAATTTTTTGTTTTTTTTCCATTTTTTCAATTATTTTATAATGTATTTTGTGTTTGATTAATTTTTATTTTAAAAATTATTTTAATAAACCATTTATTTTTTTTTGTTTTATTCCATTTTTTCAATTATTTTTTAATGTATTTTGTGTTTGATTAATTTTTATTTTAAAAATTATTTTAATAAATTTTGTTATAAACTCGATTAAAATACAATTATACATTATTCGATTCTATTTTGTCTATAACAAGTCACAGCAATATTTTTCCTTAAGAGATTGTTTGCCAACAAACAAACATCTGTTGAGATGTTTTTCTCATTCATTTTGTTGGTTGGATTTTAATATAATAAGGTTGCCTTTGTATTAGTTGCCTTGATTAATCACAAATCACTATTTATGCACACATTAAATAGTGAATACTAAAAGGGTTATTATTTTACAGGACGTGGTTTAATATATGATTTTTTGTTTTTATTTTGGAAAAAAAAGGATGATCGGATTCACAAAAAAAAAAAAAAAAAAAAAAAAAAGAAAGATTGGAAAAAAAAGGATGATCGGATTCACAAAAAAAAAAAAAAAAAAAAACAAAAGAAAGATCGGAAAGAACAATCGAAAATAAAAAACCTCACTACTCACCTGTTTTTTTGGCGAATTCTCCATTTAATTAAGAGAAAAAGGTGATTGCTTATTTTATATATTTTTTATGATTTTTTTTTGCGGGATCAGCATTTGTTTACGGATGTCTACAAAAATTTGGAAAAGAAACTTTGACAAAAAAAAAGTTGGAAAAGAAATGGTTATTGTTCATATTTTATTTTTGATACGATCATTTATATAATTAAAAATAATAAAAAGATATGGGTGAAATATACTATTCAGAATATAAAGACATATTTTATTTAAATTGATAATATATGTACTCTATTTAATGATTTTAGGTCTTATTTGTGTTATATTAAAAATTCCTCTTTAAAGTATTGGCCAAATCCTAATTTTATAAGCTGAAATGGTCATAATAAATCAGTAATTGATATAAAATTAAATAGATATTTATTATAAAATAAAACTTTTCTGAAAAAAAGTAAACATGGAGAATAATAAAATCACAAATATTCACCTTTAAACCGACATTGTAATTTTATATATTTTTTCAATATCTTTTTAAAATTTCAAATTTACGCTCTATTACTATTCACGTCAACAAAAATGGTGATTTCTGTCCAAGACATCTCTCTCTCTCTCTCTCTCTCCAGATTTTGCTTTCTCTCTCTGCTGAATCTTTGAAAAAAAGGGAGTTCATGGCGGAGGGAGAGACCACCATTTCCCAGCGGAAGAAGCTATACGAAAGCGAACATTTTGAAAAATCAATTTGAGGTCTTAGTGAGGCCAAAAACAATCGCAATTATTAGGGTTTTAAGAATCTTTCGGAAGAACGAAAAAGTTTTGTAGTGGGAGGAGATGCAGAAAGAGACTCGGCAATGAGAGTCGCTTTTTGTATGTGAATCTTCCGGAAGAGACCGATTCGTCGGAACTACACGAAGATCTCGCTTGTTTCTACTCGCAGGTATGTATCCTCTGACTTGGACGATCCGACAAGTACACCATCTTGATTTGTTGGGTGTTCTTTTCTTGCAGTAAAGTTTTGTTCTGTCTGTTCATTCTTGAGTATTTTACTTTGTTTTGAATTTGAATCGCCGTTTCTTTTTCTCATGGATGCGATTTTAATCCTCGTGAACTACTTTCCTTAATCGAATCGAGTTTTAAGTTTCCAAGATTGGACTCGGATCTAGCAATGCACTTGATTCTGAGTCTTGTGAAGCTTTGGGTTACTATTTTGATAATCTCTCCTTAGTTCTGTTAAATTTGATCGAATTACGGATTCAATATTTTATCTTCTTGCTTAAGATTTCTATATAATTGTGAGAGTCTTCTGTTTGATTTCCCACGTCGATAGGTTAGTCAATGGAATTTGTTCTCTTGAGAAGAATTTGCTGTGGCTTCAAATTCTTGTAGCTTTTCAAGTTTTCGAGATGACCTTTACTTTGTTGTTTACTTAGTATTTGAATTATGGTCTCTAGTCTCCAGAGCTTGTGAAAGTGTTCAAGATTGATGGTTAGGCTGTTAGCTTGATATTAAGACTGATGATATTGTATAGGGTTATATAATATCGAGCTGAAGATGAAACCCGCTACTCCCCTTGACTATGCTATCTTCCAGCTTTCCCCGAAGCGAACAAGGTAAATTTATTACATAATGGCTCTTCTTTTCCCAGTTAGAGTGCCGGTTTTTGTGAGGTTTGTAGATAATATTTTCCTCTTTCATTTCTGGCAGATGTGAATTGTTTGTGTCTTGTGCGGGGAATACTGAGAAGCTGGCTTCTGGATTAGTGAAGCCATTTGTTGCTCATTTAAAAGTAGCAGAAGAGCAGTTTGGCGAGGCAGTTCAGTCAATCAGACTAGAAGTTGAAAGCAACAAACTTGCTGAAAATTGGTTCACAAAAGGGACACTTGAGAGGTCATATGCAGTGCCAAACCTGATGTTCATGTCTTTTGGAACACGGCTCATGCTAACACTTTTGATATTCTCCTGTCTGCTGGTTTCTAGATTTGTGCGGTTTGTTAGTACCCCAGAGGTTTTGGAATTAGTAAATGCGTTGGATGTGGAGATGTCACAGTTGGAAGCAGCCCAAAAAATATATGCTGAGGTACTTCATGTCATTTAACTCCGAGGAAGCCAGTGCTATGTTAACTGGGATGTTTCTACTGAATTTCACAATGTTTAATTTTAGGGGACTGGTGATCAGCTGTCTGCATCAAGAGGTATGTATTGTCGTTAACTTGTCTTCTGGATGTATATTCTGTGCATCAATGATAGGTTTGGCGCCATCTAAAAGTTTCTATGTCAAATGTAATAGATGTTTATATTACACATAGTCCAAAAGACCCAAGGTAAAAACAAATTAGCTAATTAGTCTTATATCCTGTGGCTTTTTTCAAATCCAGCTGTAAAAATCAATCATGGTAAAGCTCATAGACCTTGGGGGCATGAGTTACAACTTAAACAACATACTTCCCTAGCGTCAATTGTGACTTACCTAGCCGGCACTATCTAATTCTATTTGACAGTTTCGATGCATACATCATCACTATGCAGAATCTTCAAGTTGATTGATAAGTTTTACGGTAGGAGTAACAAGAGTTGCAGGGAAGAGAAGGAAGTCACTGCAGAAGGAACAAAGGCTTGATGTGGTTTTTAGGTATGTTTTTACAGGAATGTTCTATAGTATTGTGTGTTTGTATGTTTATATTCATTCTATATTATGTTAGATGAATGTTAGGAGTTATTAATGACAGTTAGGAGTTTTAGTTAGACAGCACAACATTAGTTTTGGTTGTAACTGAGCTTTATAAGGCTTGGGTTGAGGAGAGAAGGGGTTTATTCCTTTACAGATTTCTCATAAAACACGACATAAACCCCTTCTCTCCTCAACTCAAGCCTTATAAAGCTCCGTTACAACCAAAACTAATGCTGAGCTGTCTAACTAAAACTCCTAACTGTCATTAATCAACTCCTAACATCCATCTAACATAATATAGAATTAATATAAACATACAAACACACAATACTATAGAACATACCTAGAAAACACATCAAGCCTTTGTTCCTTTTGCAGTGACTTCCTTCTCTTCCCTGCAGCTCTTGTTCCTACCATCATAAACCTTCAGAAGCTTATCAATCAACTTGAAGATTCTGCATAGTGATGATGTATGTATCGAAACTGTCAAATAGAATTAGATAGTGTCGGTTGGGTAAGTCACAATTGAAGCTAGGGAAGTATGTTGTTTAAGTTGTAACTCATGCTCCCAAGGTATATGAGTTTTACCCTGACTGATTTTTACAGCTGAATTTGAAAAAAGATCCAATATAAGGTTAACTAGCTAATTTGTTTTTACCTTGGGTCTTGTGGATTATGTGTAATATAAACATCTATTAGATTTGACATAGAAACTTTTAGATGGTGCCAAATGTGTTTTTTCTCGAGTACCTTTTACAAACTGGCATGTAAATGAGACTGTCTTTCAGAAGCTTGCTGCCTACTGTCCTTTGGTGGCCTTTCATCGTTGTTCATTCTGAAAATTATTGTTTCCATTTATACCCATGAAGTTCCATCCTATGCCAACTGAACCATGTACTTTGTCATTTCTTGCCTGGTTTGGCATAATCTGTCTTAGCTTTTCTTGGTTCAGATGACACAGAAGCTATGGCGGCAGCTGATGTGACGAAGTAAAATCTCTGTTTCTATGCTCAATGATTTTTCTCTTTGATGAATTATGACTCTTTTTTAAGATGACAAAGATGTTAACATGTCTTTTGCTTCATCCTGAAATCGGGCTTGTAATTTTAACTGTATTATGTAATTCTATATTGTATGACACTGGATTAGAAGTATGCTTCTGAGTCTGATACAATGTAAGAAGATTTGCCTAAACCAATGGCATGATGCAGAGTTCTAATTCAATTTTCATGCTCTGACTTCGATGCGATATACTCATAAAAAAAATTCCGGTTACTGTACGTTTTCCAGGAAGGAGCTACTGAGAGCTATTGATTTGCGACTGGCAGCAGTTAGGCAGGACCTAGCGACTGCACGTAATCGTGCATCTGCAGCTGGTTTCTATCGTAACACAGTCTCTGAATTAAACCAATTTGCTGATCGATTTGGGGCCATTCGCTTGAAGTAAGTATTTATATAGCCTTCATATCATCCATTGTTCGTTGGATCTTTACATTCCTTTCAGCCTTTTTTGAGTATTTGTTGAATCCTTTATAGAGCCTTTTAATTTCTCGCTTATTCAAGTTTGAACAGAAAAAGTGGCGACTGTATTATGGTTTCTAGATTTTGCAAATCGTTGGCTATCTGATTTTTGGCTGTAACAGATCACCATATTCTTGCATCAATTCCTGCTTGGTTAGGTGTCATTTAAAAAAAAACAAATTAATTCAATTTTGGTCAAATCCTAATCAAAATAAAAAATAACCTAAAAATTGTGATAGAAAAGAGGTCTTGAGTTTAATTTATATAGTATTCTAAACATAATGAAAAAATGAGATTAAAAAAAAAATCATTGGTTATAACTTTTACATCCAACTTCTAGTGAAACTCTGATGCTTTTGTGAAGGTTTAAGTCTTGTGATACTAAAGGATGATTGGTATTTCTTCTAAACAGAACCTTAGGCCTCAAAACTGCAAGGCCTGATTTCGATATGATCTTCTAGAAATGCATATATATACACACAGCCATCAATGTATGTTATTGGGTCCATCCTTGTTCTATCGTAGCTGACAAAGTTTTTTCCATAAACAGAAATCTTGATAGGCATTATAAATGTCACAATGGATTATAAATTTTAGGTAGGTTTGGTTTGATGTAGACTTTAGAACTGCTTTTAGGTGGATGAATACTATTTTCCATGATTAGGATGTCTAACGGAAACTACAAGATTTAGATGTCATCATTTGAGTTACTGAAAGATAAATTGGTGAGTCTTCCCACTTTTTTTAGCAGATGCCTTTTTTATATCTTAAATTTCCAAATAAGTTTTGGTTTTCGGCTTTCTTAATTTTCAGTGATGCAAATTCTGATTTTACTTGGTCGACCAATCTTACTGCAGTGAAGCATGTACGAAATTTATCTCTCTTTGCCAAAGAAGGCCAGAGCTTAACATCTCTAGGAGAGCCACTTTGGAAGACGAAGCCATACGAGCTTCATGGGGATCTGATATGTCTATCGATGATCCCAGTGAAGAACACTCTGGACTCCAAGAGGGTATTAGACTCCAAAAAGATAGGTTCCATCAAAGTGGACTGAAAGATTCTCAACAAGAATCAAAGCTTCCTACATTTCAGCAGTTCCGGTCTGATCCCAACTTTCTAATGCAACAAAGTAGAAAAACAGAAAAGAATGAAGAAGAGGAAAAAGGTCCAGTGGTGAAGGAGCCGTTGGCAAGTCAGCCCAAACAACTCACAAGAAGGCTTAGCGTGCAGGATAGAATCAACCTCTTTGAGAACAAGCAGAAGGAGAGCTCAAACTCTGGAGGGAAGCCAGCTGTAGGCAAATCCATTGAGGTGAAAAGAATCTCTTCTGATTCATCATCTTTGACAGGTGCAGACAAGGCCGCGTTAAGGAGATGGAGTGGCGCTAGTGACATGAGCATTGATTTGGGCAATGACAAGAAGGATGGTTCTGGTGATAGTCCATTGTGCACGCCCTCATCATCATCTGTGTCGAAAGATGGAAGCAATATATATCCAAAACAACTTATCACCAGTGACCAGAAAGACCAAAATGATTCGGGTATTCCTGCAAATTCTTATAGAATTGAAGAAAAACATGGTTCTGACAGTGTTGGTGACCAGGGCTTTATGAACCAAGTAGAGATTCAAAATTCAAGTTCTAGTATCTTGGGAAAAACCAAGGAAGTGGGCTTGAAGGTGCAATCGAATACGAAGAACCAAGTGGGACACCATGGAATTCAACAGAATGGTTCTCTGGTCCGTGGGGAAAAAAGTTCCATTTGCATGTACCGATCGGACTCTGAGGTAAACTCCATAGGGACTTTGGATAAATCAGGGAATGACAAAGTAACTGATGAATCCAATGAGCGCATGGGTGATCTAAAATCGAACAGCCAGAACTTTATACAGCATGTAGGTAGTGCTGATCAACCTTACAGTATGAGTATCCGGTACAATGGAGGAACTGTGGAATTTCAGAAGAAAGAGCTAATATCTTCAGATGGACAACCATCCTTAGCTGAAGATCTCGAGAGAATGAGGGCCCAGATTCCAGTTTCTGCAGGTTAGTGACTGAAGCCTGAAGGGATACGGTGAGGTTTTAGTTCACATGCATGTTCCAGGGTGAAGCATTTCTTGTTTTTAACCACAGAAATCTAAGTTTTTTCCCTTTCTATTCTTTCTCTTCGTTTCCTTTATTATGGACTTGGAAGGACAAAAATTAGCAACTCTCTCTTCTGATTATCTTTCTCTTTAACTTCTTTTAGGTTCTGAACAGATGAAAAGGCCATATGATCAAAAGATTGGACTTTGTTCTGTTGATGTGAATGCAAAGCCGACTATCACTTGCTACAGTATTTCAGAGAACTCAGAGAAAGATGCTCTAACACATCAATTGGCAGCAGAACAAGCTCAAAGGGCGAGACTGAGAAAGGGAAATCAAGATCTGAATGATGAGTTGAAAGTGAAAGCAAACGAGCTTGAAAAGCTATTTGCTGAACATATGCTCCGCATTCCTGGGGAACAATCCAGTCCTGCTCAACGAGGAAAGCCTGCCGGAAAGTCAAGTGAACAAGTGGCAACTTCACAGCTTAGAAGACCTGCAGTTCCGGAATCATCTCCTGCACAACTACCCGATGGGAAGATAATGATGAAACCCACTTTAAGATCAGCCGATGCAGACAACTTCAGAACTCCACCAACATCAAAGATGGTTGGCAACAATGACTATTATGGGGATACACTGAGGCAGAAATTTTCAGATTTCAGCTCTTCAGGTGATTCTAGAGGAAAGTTATACGAGAAGTATATGGAGAAAAGAGATGCAAAGTTGAGGGAAGAATGGAGTTCTAGAAGGTCTGAGAAGGAAGCCAAATTGAAGGCAATGCAAGATGTACTTGATCACAGTAATGCTGAGTTGAAGGCCAAATTTTCTTTATCTTCTGCAAAAGGTGATTCAAATGCTCGACGTGCAGAGAAACTTGCGTACTTCAGTTCAAGGCTGAGTGCTAAAAAGGAACAGGTGAACCATGTTTTCTGCAACTGGAAAACTGCTTGTGATAGCTAAAGCTATCGAGATGATGAAGCTTTATCTTATGTTTTCTAATCTGATAATGTAATGGTTTTGACAGCATCCAATTAGCTCATTTCAGGGTGAAGAAGATGAGGATGCTTCCAGGAACACCCAGAATAAGAAACTTCAACAAAACAGAAACAATTTCTTGACTACTCGAACAGCTGCTACACCAGTTCCACGCTCCGCAGTTAAAGTTTCTACGGCCAGTGCTGTTAGGCGGAGAGGGCAATCAGACAGACCACTTGCACAATCAGTTCCCAACTTCTCTGATGTCAAGAAGGAAGGCATGAAACCATCCTCTGGAGCTGGAAAAACTGGTTCCCGTTCACAGGCGAGAAACTCAACCTGCCCCAAGAGTACGAAGGAAGAAGAAAAGCCACGGAGGCCAACAATCCTCAGGAAAACTGCTTCTGAAGCTGCTGAGTTGGAAGAGTTGTCTCCTAAGAAATCTGATGATGGTGTCCCTCTGAATCTTGACCAGGAGCAAAGAGAGGGACAATGTAACAATCTTGGGCTGGGTATCGGTTATGATATTGCCCTGCTAAACGCTTCTGAGGGATCTGAGAGATTCAGAAATGAAAAGAAGTATTATGAGCATGCCTTCGAGTCTGAGGGCTCAGAGGAGACGGGGAAAGAGGTGGTGGAAGAAGAAGATCTTGAGGCCGTGGAAGTCGAAGCCTGTACTGATGATACAGAAAATGGGAAACCACTAAATAGCCAAGGGTTTGATGATTGGGGTAATACCGGTGAGGAAGTGAGATCTGTTTCTCGGGATGACCGTGGCTCAAATGCTGAATTACCTGCTACTATGACTTCAAGGCATCAAACCATTGCTACGTTGCTGGATTCACCGGGTGAAAGCCCTGTTTCTTGGAATTCAAGGGTGAAGCATCAATTTTCGTATCCAAACGATTTTGATGCTTCTGTGGATTCTCCAGTGGGTAGTCCTGCGTTCTGGAATTTTCCTTCTCTTAATCACATGGAGGATGATGCAACTCAAATAAGAAAGAAATGGGGAGCTGCTCAGAAACATATTAACGCCGGTTATCCATCTCAAAACCAACCCCGAAAGGACATGACAAAAGGGTTGAAAAGGCTATTAAATTTCGGAAGAAAAACACGTGGAAACGATAGTTTGGTTGACTGGATATCAGCTACAACGTCTGAAGGGGATGATGATACAGAAGATGGAAGAGATCATCATGCAAATCGGCCATCAGAAGAGTTGCGAAAGTCAAGAATGGGATTCTTACAGAGTCATCCCTCTGATGAGAGCTTCAATGAGAGTGAGCTGCTGTTCAGTGAACCGGGTAACCTGTTCTTTTCCCAAAAGTACACCTGTTACACTTACATCCTCATACCAAATTAGACATTGCATTACATTAGAACCAAACTTACACATGATCAAGTAATGCATGCTAGACTTTAATGTCCTTCTTTGATTCTGGATTTCGTGTTAATGTCCATCGGTGTTTTAAGGACATGATCTTAGTTGTGTTTCTCTGTTTCAGCTCAAACAACAGGGGTTGGTTCCATGCCAGCTCCTACTCCTATGAACTTTAAGCTGAAGGAGGATCAGATGTCTGGAAATGCTGTCAAAGGTTTGATCACTCATTCGAATCTTCTTTACAACACTTCTCCATGTCCATCTTGATGAGAATCTGTGTTCTGCCGGAAAGCCACCAGATCTTATTGCATAAATCCATTATGGATTGCCCATTCTAAAGCTTATTGCTGCTGATTTGATGCAGCACCAAGATCATTCTTTTCACTCTCCAATTTTCGTAGCAAAGGAAGTGATTCGAAGCCAAGATGAAGAACTCGAGGTTCAAGTTCGCGCAGTTCAGTAAAACCTCAATAGACGATGTAAAGGTAAAGAAAGGTACTTTCAAATCCACGATTTCCTGTAATAAAGACTCTGATTCATCTTCTGATTGTTGTAAAATGAGCTTCGTTGACATAAATAATCACCTTATAATCTTTATTATAATCAATATTAGGATTTAAAACAGAACTATGACAAAGAAATAAAAAACACTCTTTTTCACAAACCCATTCGAGTTCTGTTTCAAGTTTACTCTTACAAAATTTAGCAGGGGTGGGCAATTCGATTCGGAAATTTAGTCCCGAACCGTACCGAACCGATTAATTCGGAAACGGTTCGGTTCGGTATTATATAAAAATACCAAACGGTACAAGATTTAAGATACTGAACGGTTCGGAAACGGTTCGGTTCAGTTCGGAAAATACCGAACGGTATTTCGGTATTTTTATTTTTTAATTAAAAAATATTTAATATTAATAATTAATTATGATAATTACTAAATATTAATAAATTGTTTACGTCATGTATTTAGATTTATGTTTATTTTATTTATTAATAATAATTAATAGTGATATTTATTTTGTTTAGCATTATCAAAGTTCAATAAATTATTTATTTTTATTAATTTTGATTATATTTAATAGTAAGTTGTCTATATTTTACTTTATAAATATTTTATTTTTATCTCTTTTTATTTATTTTTTTATATTACAGATACTTTATTTTATTGGTAAAAAAAGATTGATTTCTACATATATAATAATATATAATATGATTTTTAAAACGTAATTTAAAGTTTTGATCATATTTATAGAAAATTTCAAAATTATTATGTTAAATTTCTTTACGGTTACATCAAATTTAAAACTTTTATTTTGTTGTCTAAATTATTATGTTAGATTTTTTTATTTTTATACTATATGAATTATATGAACCGTCCCGAACCGTTCCGAACCGTTTTTATTTCGGTTCTTATTTGGTACTTATTTATTAGTATCGTTCCGTCCCAAACCGTCATAATACCGAATCGAACCGAACCGAATAATATACGGTACTAATTTGATACAAATTTTATAATACCGAATAAACTGTTCCCGAACCGAACCGTTAAAATTCCGAACCGAATACCGAAACGACCACCCCTAAAATTTAAACCCATTCGAGTTCTGTTTTTGTTTATAAAAAATACTCTTTTTCATAAAAATCAAATTTCAGAATTTTTTTGTTTTATATTCTGTTTTTATTTAATTCGGATTTTAGTTTTGAATTTTACAATGTTTATATATATCTATCTATATATATAATATAAAACCTGATATAATTGTATTATTTGAATTGATTTTTCTTAATCTAATCCTAATTATCATCTTGATTATCTTTTTAAAATATTTTGCTGTAATCTTAAGATATTCAAATTTTCGTATTTTGATAATTGACTTTAAATTTTATATAGATTTTAAAAAATTTTATTTACAGATTTATATATTATGTTTTTTGATAGAATATTTATATTTATTTTATAATCAGAAAAATTAAAAGTTTAATATATTTCTAATAATCTTGGATTTTCAAAAAGTTCCAAAAACCAATGATTCTTTTTTCTTAAAAAAATTAATTTCACAACAAAGAATTTTGTTTAGATTCTAGAAAATTTTTATAAATTCTTAAAAATCTACTACTCTTATTGAATATTGCTAAAAAGAAAAAGAAAAAAGAAATCAATTAGTGCATAATGCATGTTTTACAATTAAAAAATAATTTAATTATCTTGATTTATATTTAATTTTAAAATATTTAGGATAATTTATATTTTAATCATTTTAAAAAAAGAAATCTTTAATGAGTGGGCCTATACGGGCCTTGGTGGTTGCGAGAAGATAAAGCACGGATCGGCCCATACTAAAGTAGTTTGACGGCCGAAGAGCTGGATTTGTATTTTCCACGCGCATGATACGCGAGTTAACGGTACGCGCTCAAAATCCCTGGACTATAGACCACCGATTTTGTCATTTTCTTAAGTTTCGAGAATTTCAGCGCGTGGAAATATACAACCTCTCTCATCGCGGCCATTATTATCATTAACGTACACGCATGATAAACTACGCATGCAGTTCATAATAGCGGTGGGCGTTTCGGTTTGGTTCTTCGGAACTGGATCGAACCGAACCGAAAAAACAGTATTTTTTTCGATCCGAAACCGTTTTTAATTTTCGAACGGTACCATTTTTAAAGAACCGAATTTTTCCGGAACCGAATTGAACCGAACCGAACTTTTAAAATCCCGAAAAACTGAATATTTTTAAAAGAAATCTATCCTTTTTTAATAAAATCCGGAACCGAACCGAATCGATACTGAAACCAAACCGAACCGAATACAATATAAAAATCGATTGGTACCTATTTTGTAAAACCGAAAGAACCGAACGGATCCATTCCCGTCCCGAATCCAAACCGTTTCCCGAAACGCTCACTCCTAATTGATAAGCTTTATCTCCGTCCCGAATCCAAATGCCGAAAATTATTGTATGCAGTATTATTTTCTTAATATACAAATAACAAGCGAACATTTTCTAAAATAAGATTTGCTTGTCCCTTGTTCCTGATTTTTTTTTCATAGCAGAGCAACAAGCCATGGATCAATTCATATATATACAGATATATATATATATATATATATATATATATATATATTATGGAGTGAAAGAATTGCCAAAATTCTGTTTTTAGTTTTACGACAAAAGAGATAACTTGTAGGAACTGTAGAAAACTAACTTAAAAAATGAACATTGCATTCGGCTCGGTTTATATTCAACTTGGACTTTGGTTGTACCAAAAAAAACAAACACTTTTTTTTCTAAAAAAAATCATGACTAATTATTTACATATTTTGATTATGACTTGGTTTACTTAATTAACTGTATTAACCTAACTCGATTTCAATAAAATCAATAACCACTCAAAATTTCGACGGAGAGTCATGACAGGTTGAGCAGAAAAGACCAATCCTTCAAGCAAAACGGCAAAGACCCCAAAAAATTCTTCAGCAACTCTAACCAAAGCCGAGAAAAAGCTAGAACGTGGACAAGAGAACGGGTGCAGATGAAAAAAGGATTATAAAAGAGCCACACGGATCAAGAAGCCTGTTCTTGAGATTCTTGGACAAAGCAATACACAGTGGATTTCATGACAATGCGTCAGAGGAGGGGGAGGAACAGAGCCAGAGATCTAAACTTGAAAGACAGAGCTCTGTCAGAGAATATATAGAGGGACTGAAGAGAAAATATACTCTTGCTTGCCACTATATGCGGATTTCCAAGAAATTGATGTAATACACAAAACAATGAAACATGATTACTAATTTAATGGACATAACACTAAACAGATGTAGCTAAATAAGGAACTTGAATTTCACTTCAAAGAGACAAAGTTGTCCAGACAGAAAACATAGAAAAACCAGATGAAGAGCACAAAACAGTACCAAGGATTTCAGTACTGTCTAAAAGTTAGATTCAGACGACCTGGACGGAGATCTGTTAGTTGAAGGAGCGTCTTGGGAGCGGTATTGGGAAGAATTGACTTCACACCATGAAAGACTTTCCGAGCTTTGCCGCCAAATAACAGAACATCTCCAGAATCCAAGACGACCTTATCCGCCCTGTCGACATCCCTCTGGTCGCCATACAAGAACTCTGCTGAATCTCCAATGGAAAACGAAACCACAGGCAGTCCCTTCTGCAGAGATTCTTCACTCTCATCTTTGTCCTGGGGAAACAAAAATAACCAAGATTTCATATATTCGCCGTTGGAAAGGCAATTCTTTCATAACATACTGACCGACACAAGAACGCTAAGCTTCAGCAAACCGAGAAGTTGTTTCTCATGAATATAACCTGATGAAGACCGAGCTGCCCAGTAGATGTATAGAAGTTAACAATACAGAGGTCGGCTGACATAGAAGGGATCCCATCTTCCCCATTGGCCCTCTTGGAGTTTCTAGCGATCAGAGTCTGCGATTCTTTAATGGCCCTTTCGACGAACCGATTGAACTGAAGAGGAATTTTTGGCGGTTTTGCGCCATCAACTGGTCGAGTGTCCCCATACTGACATGTTTCAGGGTCCCAGTTTTTTCCAAGGCACATCATTTTCAAACGGAGATTAGCTCCATCTCTGTAGCCTGGTTGATAGAAACCACCTTCATCCAAACCAAGCTGGCGGCAAGTTTTCAGTATCACCACCTAGCAGCAGTTTACAAGGAAAAACAAGCATATGAGGGGGGAAAACAGATACACGAAATACATGGAGAGAGAGAGAGAGAGAGAACCTGATCATCCATTGACAAGAAATTCTTCAGAAGCACCATCCCGGATCGAAGCACAACTCCGTTATGCCCTACAGTAGATTTCTTAACGGCATTTCTCCTTTCTCTGTTCTGGGCAAGCAAGGGAGGCTTTAGCGTGAACGGAGTCCCCTTCTTCTCGAGGAATATATCAAAGGGCTTCATATTATCCCTATCGGAACAATTCCCCAAACCGTCGGAGTCGCAAGCACTACTAGAATCCTCTTCACTACAAGGCTTCCGACCAAATGACGGAGGCGGAGAAGAAGAACCCTCCTGCGACGACGACGAAAGACATAGAAAGGAACAGCTCAAATCATGCAAGGAACCATGAAAACGAAACGTCGCCGAGATATGACGTACCGGAATTTCAATTTTCCAGCGATCGGACGGGCACCCAGAAGCCGTAGAACGACCCCGTGAACTACTGCAGCCACCGCGGTTCATGGCTATGCTCCCGTAAATTCGCCGAAGACAGTCGCTTTCGTGGGTCCGAGCCGAGGTTCTCCAGCAAGAAGGCTCGTTCGTGTCCCTTTTAAAGAAAAGAAAAAAAAGGTTTCTCGTGATTTGCGAATCTCCAAGGTGTCTCTTCGGCTTCTGAGCTTCGTCATAATGGCAAAAGGCTTTCTCTTTGAAATTTTGAATATCCGCTCGTCGACGTCATGACTCCAACCCATATCAAAACACTCTGATTGACGCAGCGGGTTCCGACATGACCACGATCCATCCCATCATTTGGGAAATTGGAAGAAGAAAACTTGGGAAATCGCCTGTACGGATTTTTCAGACAAAGTTGTCTGTCAGATTCGGAGGGATTAGGAGTGAGTACTAAGAAGCCATGAACTTTCATCGGGATTGAAAAGGCAGACAAGAAGTCATCGACGAGCTCGAATTGCCAGCCATGGCAGTTCTGTGAACCAATCCCCTTATAAAGGGTGGCTACTATTCTGTTTTATACCGAGTATTCGATCGCCGATTACGTTTTTTTTTCTTTTAATATCCTGTAACGGAGGGGAGAGTTGGAGAGGTCGAAACGAACGGTTAAGGCAGGCTCCTCTTAGGAGCCAGATTCTCTGAAAGCTGAAAAACAGGGAAGGACTTTCTAAGTAACGGGGAGCCCCGAGAAGGAGCTCTCTCGGGATCTTGGGGGACTGCTATACCGAGCTAGGAGAGCTGGAATATTCTACCACAAAAACAATGCCCCGGGTTAGAGAAAGAGCGGCTCCCTGTCATGTTTTCAAATATCAAAGCATACACAACTGATTCCAAATCCTCTTCTTATTGAATGTTTTTATCACTTGGCATACTTAGCATTAACTACCTCATACACAACTGCAGATAACATTTATATCCATAACATGTCGGGCAACAAACCTCACAAATATATGTAGAGAAGATGATCTCTGGACATATAGGACCGACACTCACGTCTTATATTAAAAAAAAAAGGGTAAATGATGACGATGATGATGATACCGTGGGGGTCATTATTACTGATAGTACATGAGGTGCTGGTTCTGGAAGCCACCATCGTACATCGCCGCGCTTGCTCCAGCCCCAAGAGCTGCTGCCTGCTTCAGAGGGTGCTGTCCCTGGGGATGATGCATCAACGGGTTCACTCCCCCCATCTTGCTCATTGCCAGCTGTTGCTCGTATGCTAACAGTTCCGCTGCTGACACATGCCCTGGAACCGGTGGGGGAAGCGGGTTCGACACCGTTCCTGGCGGAGTTATTTTGTTCCCCCAAGAGCACTGCATATAAGACACGTGTGTAACTAACTAATGGGAAACATGATTTAAAAAAAAAAAAACACTTCTTTTGCTTTGTATTGGTTGACAATGACATGGAAAATCTCATTTCTGAGACTCTTGTTCGTCAGATTATACCATTTACCACATTACGAGATCCCTACACCAACCAAGCAAAGATACAATCTCTAAAGAAGTCGACTGATGTGAACTTGGGAACAGTCAAACCAGAATATTCAAATGTTGGAGTACCTTTATCTGTCTGTTGAAGAGGTAAGGCTGAGAGTTGCCCATTTGAATAGCAAAAGCAGCCTCAGCATGAGTGCTATACCTCACAAAACCAAAGCCTTTCTCACGCTGGACTCGGACCTCTTCAATAACTCCCGCACCAAGGGCATGGAAGTGACGGTGTAGATCAAGCTGTGTTACCTGAAAAAAGACACAAAACAGAACAAGATAGGTACTGACATCCATTGATGCAGAAATTCATCCAAGGAACTCCAACAGCTGCGTCCGTGTGTTACAGATTCTGTACTTGCTATAACCTGTACCTATATAAAGCCAAAATCTTACCTCAGGAGCAAGGTTTCCTACATAAACAGTCATGTATTGAGGATTGTTTTCAGGAGCATCCTCATTTGCTGTCTCTTTACCATCCTCTACACAATCAGTAATCAAATAAATGTATTAGTGGAACCTCTTCCAATCAGCAGCTAGTAAAACCCACCACTTCCCTCACAATCACAAATACTAACATTTTTAATCAATGCAATCCTCATAATTTCCTATTGAAGCTGTACAAGGAAAACTAAAAAATTGCACAACAATCAAAGGAAACCACAGAAGACAAACCTGAAGACCCATTTGTAAGTTCAACAACGCTTTTTCCGTCAGAACTCTGCCTATCGTCACCAGATGTTGCACCTTTTGTTGCCCAGTTGCATCTGATCTGTTTGCTTCCCAACCATTTACCTGGGAGGAGGAGAAAATAAAAGGCCACAGTACTAGCAAGATCAGCGTGCTGGGAAGAAAGATATGATCTCAATTCTAGAAGCAGGGCCTCATCAGCACAGCAGAAGATTCAAGACCAATAGTCATAGACTGGCACACAGCAAAAAAGTTGGCATAAGGCGCATTATAATAAAATGGCATGCACAACCCAAGAATATCAACATGTAAGAACTATAATCACAGATGAGAACCTTAAGGCCATCATCAGACCTTGAACACTGTATGATCCTTACCATTCATGTCATTTATTGCACACTGAGCATCCTGCAACAAAATTAACATTTCAAATCATTGCAAACCATGAATAAACAATCCGGTAATGGCATAGTTCGTCATCACAGAATAAAAGGAATATAATACCTGTTGATTGCGAAAGGAAACAAACCCGAAACCTCTTGAACGCCCAGTTTTCAGATCCCACATGACTCTTGCATCCCTGCAAGAGAAATAAATATATTAGATCAGCCGACCACTAAGAGTAAGGTGGCACACTTCAAACAGATAACCTTAATCAAAAGGTTAATCTTGTATGCATAGAGTTGGATACATCATATGAATCAAACTAGATATTCATTAGAAGATGTTAACCAAGCATTAAACTTACGAGCAACTGGGATAAACAGAAAAGCAAGCAAATAATGTTGCATCTGTAATCTCTGGACCAAGATCTCCCACAAAAATGTTGAAATGGCCTGCATCCCGTGACAACAAAACCATAGAACACAAATGATCTCTCTGAAAACGACCAAACAAAACCATCAGTCTAACGAATGGAATATAATAGTGCATAATCAGAACTTACTGGATGTGTCTTCCCTCTGACCTGTGGCATATGCCCAATTAACTTTGATAGGCTGTCCAAATCTGTGAATTCCATGTCATGATCTAAGAGCGAGTACCATTGAATGGAAATTAAGGAAGAGAGTTATCAGCATTGTTACTTACAAATGCCTTCCGTTAAGAGACATTATAGCCAGAGCAGCAGACCTTCTATCAAAGTAGTGGACAAAACCATATGATGACTGTGTACGACACAAACATGCATACGGAAAATGTGTCAATCTCTCGCAAACATGAAATCGGTTTCACTAGAGCAGCAGATATGAGGTTAAACAAGCAGATCACTCCAAAAATATTACAGCGTCATAAGAAAAGGTAATTTTCTTATGTTTATCTGGTGAATGGAAATGATACTGTAGAAGAGGTCAAAAAAACATTTAGGAAAAAGTTGCGTTTGCAATAGGACGCGAAGAATGAATCAGCAAATCAGACCTTATCCTTTTTTATGAGTTTGCTGCTTTCTACAGGTCCAGTACTTGCAAAAATCTCTTGAATAAGTTCCTCTGTGACCTGTGTGTGGATGTTCCCGACATATCTGCAACCTCAAAATCAATTCAGATAAAAACTTTTAACTTCACCAATTTTTTCGATTGCACTGGTATATCTAGTGAAATCCCGTAACCAGGAATCAAGGAAACCAAATATAATAACAAATGGGAACATCAAATTCCACCCACACGCTACGGCAAGTACTGGGATCAAAACCGGGAGGCAGGTTTCCACTTGGGACAGGCTCTATCTGCAAAATACGAAAGCAGGAAACAAAATTTAAAGGGAATGTGAAACACAAAGATATTAGAAGATAACTGACGAACAAGAATTCCAAACCCTAGCCCTTCATCAAACAAATTCTCAGCCGTGAAGAATGAATGGGAAAAATAAAGCCACAGAACTCGAAGACAAAACCCCTACAACATCGAAAATTGGAACAATCCCTAGGGCCGAACGATGAACAACAATTAAAGCCGATCGCGGAGGGGGGAAAAAAGAAAACGGAAAACGAAATCATCGTAGAATCGATCCTCAGAAACCTCGTTCACAAATCAAAGATAACGCGTCAAATCGGGAACCTGAGGGGCAGCCAAGACACTAGGGTGATAGAGGGAGTGTTGCTGCATCAGAGCTTGCTGCATTAGAGCTTGTTGTTGTTGCTGCTTGAGCCTCGGATTCTGCATTTTCCCACTGCGGAAATGTTAAACGGGCTGATTGATTCCCGAGAAAATCAGATTTCCCCCCTCTGCTAGGGTTCAAGTCGTCTCACGCTAGCGAAAGGAAGAAGAAATAAAGGAAAAAGAAAAAGAAAAAAAAAAGGATGAGGAAAGAGAAAAAGCCCTCGGGAAAAGAGATCCAAGTCCGTGTGGCACAAGTGACCTATTTATAGAAACCCAAAACTGCAGAGAGAGAAAACTAAAGCCACGGGACTGTGAGAAATGGTTATTGCGACAGTCCAATAATGTTATTAGTCGTCGTTTCGTCACTTTGTTACGGCTCGGCGGCCCAGAACAGCCCAGCCCACGGCCACGATGATCATCATCAATTTATCTCTAAACGTCGTCGTATAAAGAACATAACGATGGGTTCATATTGATATTGAATTTAGGTAATATTGATATTGAATTTAAAATAATTTATGATCTACATAATGCGTATGTAAATAAATAGAGAATTTAGATGCTAATAATAATAATAACAAGAGATGAATATTCTGGTTGGCATATCTAAAACCAAGCTAAATATTCAATATAATTTTATCTAAACATAATCAAATTTTAAAATATAATTTTTGTATTACTGTTTTATAACAAAATGTTGTGTAAATGTCTGTATCGCAAAGTCTCTAGCTCGTACGGAGGGTTCATATGAAGCTTCAGTCTAGAAGAGAGGGTTTGGGGTAGGTTAGTAAATTTGTTATTGGACCGTTAGGCAAGGAGTCGTCTTCTTCTTCTTTCCC
>NW_010965696.1:455390-479521 GCF_000463585.1 Tarenaya hassleriana
TATCCTTCATAATGATAGATCGCATGGTGAGATAAAACAGATTCCTGCAACAGATATGTTCTACAGAAAAAGACAGACAAACATACAGAAAATATGCAAGCCGCTTAGTACACATACTAACACAGACAATAGATGCAATATGACAGGTTCCCACTAAATCTTGTAATTCGTGTGCGTAAGTTGTGTTCTCGATAACTACTAGTGGATTAACCAAATCACTTGGCCGATACGTAGGATTCAATTATTAAATCTGAATTCGTAAAACTTTGTGTGCAATTTCTCATTTGTGTTGATTCGCGTTAATCGGTTCTTGAACTCGAATCCGTTATAGGAATTACACAAAATTTTAAAAATTTGAACTGAATCCGGGGATGTTGTAAGAAAATATTAAAACTAAATTGAATAAAATCTAATTCAATCGGAAATATGAAAGAATCCTATCATCGTGATTTTTATAAAACCGTAAATAACAACCGAAACGAGATATAATTAAATACCTAAATTTTTCATGCCATTACAATCTTATCCACGTGGAAATTGATAATTTGGTTTGGTGGGTCCAAGTCAACAATAAAAACATCGCACGGCGGATATACAATGTATGAGATCTTATAATTCATGAGGGGACATATCCCTTTTGTTGTGTTGCGAAAGAAACCATCATTGTATTTTATTTGAATTTTTCGATTTTGGACCGATTCTAACATAGTTTAATTATAGGCCATATTTTTCAACAATCTAAAATATCCCAACTAATTTTATATGTGCATATTTTAATCAATCAAAATATATAAAAAATGACATTAATCTCATGATGATGACAAGTCTTTGTAAGATATTATAAATTTAATTAGGCTATGGTGTACATACTTCATATCCTTTCGTATGTAAGATGATAAAATATCATATTCTTTTTTTTTAGTAAACCAATCATATTTCCTTTTTTAAACAAAAAAAGAATTGATCTTTTTTAACACATTATACATATCTGGACGACCAAAACTCTCGGAAATTATCCACCGCCACCCAATAATGTAATAAATATTCAAATGAGATTTTTGATCCATTTTCATTATATATATATATATATATATATATTCAGTTTTTATATTAAACTATAAAAAATCATGCACGTGTGAGCATGCATACTTGTGAAACCGGTCGGTCAACTAAACAAAATTATTATTATTATTATTATTATTATTATTATTTTTGTTAAACAACTAAACAAAATTATTGATCGAACTGCAAAAAGTTTCAGTCCATAATATAATAACTGTTATTATTAGTATGGTGAATAATCCAGATGACAGAATTATACTAGCTGTATATTTTATTAAATTTGCTAATAGAATTATTTTACAAATAATTATATTTCTACCAAGTTTTATACGTAGTTTTACCGATAAAAATAAATTGCGAACAATCATAAAGCATTTTAATAATTAAAATAAATTTTAAAAATATTAAGACAGAGTTAATTACCAACCAGGCCAATTTTTTATTCAATTTCGAAATTATATTAAACACAAGCATAACGAATCTGATTATATTTTTCACGTAATGATATCATTTATACATTCAAAGTTAATATTATCCAAAATATTTATTTTTGACGATGTAAAGTTACTCCTATGACACAAGTATGGATTATGGAAAACAAAATCTCAAATATCACAAATTCAAATTTAGATTTAGATTTCGTACTCGCTCTAGTACTATAAAAACCTCTAATATCGAAAGTTAATATTTGGATTAAATGATAAGTCGGAAATTTCTTATTTAAAAACACTATATTTTATAAAACAATATTTTATATTCATTTCTCATCTACACTGATTTAATAGTTTAAACTACATAGAATTAAATTATTTTTTAAAGACGGTAGCTAATATTTTGTTATATATATAAATATATTATTGAGTCAGGTTTATATATTGAAACCGAATATTCATTTCCATGATTTTATGATTTTTTTCAAAAAAAAAAAGTTATAAATCCATGCATTTATTATATCTCGCAGGCAAGATACACATTAATGCCTAGGAATATATGTCACATCTTATCCAATAACACAAGTAATCGGTTCGATCCCACCATAAAATGGCAAGATCCTAAGGAATTATTTATGTCTAAGTGTCTTTAATATTCCAAAAAAACCATGGCTTGTGCGGTTCAGTTTTTATGGGATTTCAGTGGTGAACTACTTCGAATCGAAGTGTTTTCGGATTCATTAAATTTCGTTTTGTTTCGGTTCAATTCTTTAGAAACGATTCGTATCAAACTCAAAATCTCAATATTTTTTCTAAATTGTATCATTCAAAATTTTTTAAATGGTATATTTTTTTTATAGAACCGAATTTTTCGCAATTGAAACAAAACGAACCTTACTTTATAAAATTCTCGAAAAACTGAATTTTTATTTAAAAAATTTAAATCTTTTTAACAAAAACCAAAACTGAACTGTAATGAAAACGGAATCAAAATAAATCGAATAATATATGATAATAATTTGATATAATTTATAGAATACTGAATAAATCATTTTCGAATCGAACGGGGAAAATTCTAAATTGAATCTCGAAACTCACCCCTTACCATTTCGATATTCAAAATTCAGATACCTATAAAATACTACAAGTGTTCAAATAATATAATTAAAATAATTTAAAAGAAAAAAAGAAAAACTTTTCCCTTTTTTTTTTCCACCTATTGGAAACTTCCAAAAATATAGAGAGAAGAGAAAAAAACAGACAGCTGCCGTAGTAGACTTCTGATGGGATGAGAGTTTTTTTTTAAAGGTTTTACAAATTGGAAAGGAAAGTAATTTCGGTCTGAATCTACCAGTCTCCTTCAAGAATCTTCTTTGTCGTTGAACCACCGAGAGATCTCACTTCCCGGCGAATCGATCGGCGGAGGAAACTGGTCGGTTTCGCTTCTCAGATTGTTGATTCCTGTGTGGTCGATTGTATATGGAATCGCCGGAGATTAGTAGCGGATACTGCGGCGGTGGCTCCGGTTCGGATGAGGTGGCGTCGTTGGAGACGGCGGAGAAGATAATACTCCGTTGGGACTCGGCGGCGTCGGAAGAGGCGAGGGAGAAGATGATCTTCCAGAGTGATCGGGAGGAGGTGGATCGATACCTCAGAGCCGTTGATGAAATTCAACGGTCCATGTCCTCCGTCTCCGTCTTCGTCTCCTCCGCTGCTGCTGCAGCAGCAGAAGCCGATGGCGCTTGCAGCAGCCATGAGGTCAAAGCAAGCTCTGCCATCCAAATCGCCATGGCTAGGCTCGAAGACGAATTCCGTAATATCCTCCTCTCACAAGCGTCTAGTTTCGAGCCCGACTCTCATCTTCTCGATTTGTCCTCCTCATCTCATTCTTCGCGCGCTGAGCTCGGAGAAGACAGCAGCGTAAGTGGTGGTGATTATGCGGAAGAGGAAGAATCAAATCTGCCAGATGGTTCGGGTTCGAGCCGGTTATCCAGCAGAAGGAGCAGTAGCAGATCCATGAGCAGCATACGCGAAATCGATCTGATATCGCCGGAGGCGGTTTCTGACCTGAGATCGATTGCGCAGCGGATGGTAGCCGCTGATTACCACCGCGAGTGCATCCAGGTGTACGGAAACGTACGGAAATCGGCCATGGATACTGTACTGAAGCAACTAGGGATTGGGAAGTTGAGCATCGGAGATGTGCAGAGGCTCCGGTGGGAGGCTGTGGAAGGGAAGATCCGGCGGTGGATCCGTGCGGCGAAGGTCTGCGTTAGGGTCGTCTTCGCCAGCGAGAAGAGGCTCTGCGAACAGGTGTTTGAAGGCATAGGCACGGCCATGGACGAGACGTGCTTCATGGAGACCGTCAAGAGCTCTGCTCTTCAGCTTTTCACTTTCCCCGAGGCCATAAGTATCAGCAGAAGATCTCCTGAGAAGCTGTTCAAGATTTTGGATTTGCACGATGCTTTGACTGACTTGTTGCCAGATATGGAAGCGATCTTCGATTACAAGTCGTCACCGGATTCAATTCCGGCTCAAGCCACGGAAATTCTATCGAGGCTGGCAGAAGCTGCGAGAGGCATACTCTCCGAATTTGAGAATGCAGTTCTTCGTGAACCCTCCACAGTTCCAGTGCCTGGCGGAACTATACATCCTTTGACAAGGTATGTGATGAACTACATCAACTATATCTCTGATTACAAGGAAACTCTGGATGAACTTATCATGTCGAAACCGTCTACTGGGTCGAGACAGTCAGATGATTCAAACATGCCGGATTTGGATTTGACTGAAACAGAGGGTAAATCTGCATTAGCTTTGCATCTGATATGGATAATCATGATCTTACAATTCAACCTGGAAGAGAAATCAAAGCACTACAGAGACACAGCTTTAGCCCACATATTCATCATGAACAATGTACATTACATTGTCCAAAAGGGGAAAGGCTCACCAGAATTAAGAGAACTGATAGGAGACGATCATTTAAAGAAGCTTATGGGGATCTTCAGGCACGCAGCCACCAACTACGAGAGAGCCACATGGGTAAGAGTGCTGAATTGCCTGAGAGACGAAGGGTTACACGTGAGTGGAAGTTTCTCTTCGGGTGTCTCAAGAAGCGCATTGAGGGAGAGGTTTAAAACCTTCAACGCCATGTTTGAAGAGGTTCACAGAACTCAATCCACATGGTCGATTCCAGATGCGCAGCTAAGGGAGGAACTTAGGATATCTCTGTCGGAAAAGCTCATCCCTGCGTACAGGTCGTTTCTTGGGCGGTATAGGACGCATATAGAGAGTGGAAGACACCCGGAGAATTATTTGAAATACTCGGTGGAAGATCTAGAGATGGCCGTGCTGGATTTGTTCGAGGGATATTCTGCACCCCCGCACTTGAGGAGGCGGTCTCAGTGAAGGGGAGTAGGACATCGATTCTTTGAAATTCTTTTCTCTCCTCCATGGAGTGTTCGATGCTGGTTGTCGGGTAGCAATTGGATCAAGATATGCTGAATCCTCTCTACATCTTCTTGGGCGGAGTGACCAGACATATCTGTTCTTTCTACCAGAGAACTCCTGCAATGTAAGCATATTGTGTGTGCGTGTGTGTGTTGTTTTGTTGCAACATTGCATCATCCTCGACGTTTGCTCCATTTGTTGATAATTTGCTTGATATATACTTCTTTGTAGTCTTGTTTTGCTAATAAATGGAATATTCACGTGGCATTTTTCTGGGACGACACGTGGCGTAGTTCACCCAGCAAAATGGCGAAGCTTTCGATCCGATGTTAGGGATTTAGGGCTGATTGTGTCTGAGATGAGATTAATTTATGATAACGAAAAGATAATTATTCCATCGATCCGGTTCGATTACATGCATGCATGCATGATGATACTCTTTAGTCTTTAATCCGATAACACAACCGGTTATTACCGATTCCGGTTAGAAATACAATACAAACCGGAAAACTGTGCTTAACCGAAGTTAATTCCTTGCGCCAGGGGTAACTCGTTCCCGTAGTTGACCGTACTGTCCAGAGGGAAAAAGGAGCAGTCTTTAGAGTTCAAGAATGAGAGGGAGAAAAAACTCAAAGCCGGTTAAGGGTAGAATGGGAATTTTACCAGGTGGAACGACGCATGTACTGCTTCCAGGAGTCGCTCCCAGCTTCTCGGCCTCCACCCGTCGCTTTCTCGCCACCGAAAGCTCCACCGATCTCGGCTCCATTGGTCGGAATATTGACATTCACAATGCCACAGTCACTTCCAAGAGGCCTGGATAGTGGGTAGATAACCATATATTCATTCGCAGTAACATTCAGCACCAGATAGATACAGTATATGAACTTAAAAAAAGCTGGGTGATGAATCGTTTCTCGATTCAGGATACTAACCCGATCCACTTGAAGATGGTTTCCGGTCTACGAGTGAAAATAGAGCTGCTCAGACCTTGGGGAACCGAGTTATTTATGGCTACAGCCTCTTCGAAAGTCTGCAAGAGAAGGGTACAGAGATCGGTACGGAACTATCCACTTCTTTCACTTTTGAGTTAGGAAAAAACCAGATAATGTCTGAGACTTTGTTACCTTAAATCTCATAACATAAAGAACAGGACCAAAGAGCTCTTCTTTAACGCAACCTGCGTCGGGAGAAATCTCCACGATTGTAGGTTCCACAAAGTTTCCCTCTCTTTCCACGGATTTTCCGCCCGTCAGCATTTTCCCGCCCTGCAACGTTAAAAGGGTTTAGTCAATCAGATGCAAAGGATCCTCTGGTCGAAAAGGTAAGTAAAGGAGGAGTTCTATAGGCTTAACGCATCATCTTCAGAAAGAAAAGAATTTGTGCTGCAATTTTAGTGGAAGGGTGGAAAGAGCGAATCAGGGAAGGATCATATTCACCAGTCATCACATTTGACAAGCCTTAAGCGTGGCAAGAGGTTTCAGCTGAACACTGAGGAAGGAATATGGCATATTCTATCTATGTATATACACATATATATCAGAAAGAAACAGCAGAAAGCAAGGAACTTGCCTGGGATTTGATAATCTCTATTCCTTTCTCAAAATTCTTCTTTGATTCAGGAGTATGGAGTGGACCTAGCAAGGTACCCTTCTCGAGAGGATCACCGATCTTGACTTGTTTGTACGAGTCAAGCAGCTGAGGAAGAACTTTCTCATACACGCTCTCATGCAAAAGCTTAGAAGACAGGAAAAACCGGGGGTATTACTAAAACAATTGACTATCGTTTGTTACAAGTGCATGAAAGCGTACGTAAAAATTTTAAAAAAATGGAGAAGATTATGTTAGTACCAGCCTACGGCAAGTTGTGCAACGCTGACCAGCTGTTCCAACGGCAGCAAACAGAACAGATCGGACAGCTAGTTGTATGTCAGCGTCATCCATGACTATTATTGCATTGTTTCCACTCAATTCAAGCAACGTCTTGCCTGATCTTGCGTTCACCGTTTGTTGTACCTCTAAGCCCACCTATTTGCATAGGTGAAATTATAAGATATTATCATAATTATGTAAGTTATTGGACCTGTATATACATATATTGTACTATAATACCCTTACATAGAGAAAATACAGTGGAAACATAGGTTAAATCATTTACATAGTTACGTTATACCCTTATAGAAATGTCAAAGCTAAGCATATCTTAGGACAACAGAGAAGAAACGGCTTTGAGTGTTTTAGTTGGTTTGGTCAGGTAAAGAATCTTATAGTGACTGTACCTTTGAGCTTCCTGTAAAGGAAACTAGAGGAATACGAGTGTCTTTTGCTATTGCTTGACCAATTTCAGAACCACCGCAGAAAGCTGTAAAAATTGCACCGGGCAAGTTGTTCTTTTCCAGAACTTCAGCCACTAGCTTCGTCATTGCAATAGTGATCAACGGTGTAGTTGGAGCTCCTTTCCTGTAGAATTATGTGTATTAGCTTACACTAAACCAGACCAAATAAACGATTAAGACAACATTATGCTCGTTGTCCTCAACAGATGGAAATTGTCAATCCCATAAACACCATTGAAATAGTTACAAAATCTTTCTAGAAATTACAAGGTAATCATCAAAGATCCATATTTGGTCAATGCCATTACTTACCAGACAACACAGTTTCCGCACACCAGTGCAATGCAAGCATTCCAGCCTGCAACATTAGACCATAGCACCCGAACGAAAGGGCACGGAGCATAAGTAAAAGTTCTTGTCACGAAAGCTAAATCATGACGTGGCAAATCTAAAATGCTATGCACAGTCCATAGTATCAGCCGTTTCAACCAAATTTCAGCGCACAGTTTCACATTAGAGTCAGAAAATCAAATTGCAGAGCTGGGTAGAAATGCTGGCAGAATTTTATCAGCAATCCGATGTTAGCCAGTACATAGCCATACCGTAAAAAAAAATCTGATGATAGACAAGATTTCAAATTGTGAGAGGAACTCACCAAGAACTGCACATGGGAAGTTGAATGCCGTGATAACACCAACTATGCCAAGAGGATTCCACATCTGTATTATGATATCCAAGCAAAATGTTAACCACGCTGAAAGAAAGTATACTATTGTAACTCCAAGATGCAAACTTGCAACTTACCTCCAACATCATGTGATTTGGGCCTGCAACAAAAAAATGATCAGTCAGAAAGTAAAACTTTTTTTACAAAAGAGGAATCAGTAAAATAGAGAATCTCTTAATTAAGGGTTTTGAGGAGCAAATTTGCCAAAAAAATATAGATTTTACCAAAAGAATGTTTGTTATGGACATAAAAGATTAGCGAGATTAGGCAAGCGCTCACGTTCAGAAGGTATCACTGAACCATTGAGTTGTCGGCTCAAACCCACAGCGAAATCACACATGTCAATTATTTCCTGCAAAAAGTTGCAGCTTATACATCGGGTTTCAATACATGAAAGACCGATTATGGACACTGGACAACATCAGATGAACAGATAATGGGTTCACAGATTTAAGTTTATGCAAGCCAAGCTCTGGCCCTAAGCATGTTTGATCTATCTAGCTATGCTTACCAATACATTTATGGAAGATAGAGTATGGTCAAGCTATGACTAAAACTCGAGCCCATAGATTGTGGAAGAGAATGTCAGATTATGCGTATAAAAAGTAGCTATCAGAAATGAAGCAAGGATCAGAAACGTCGCGTTGTAGAATGAGCGTACTTGAACTTCTCCAATTCCTTCGGCAAGGATCTTTCCCATCTCAAGTGAGACAAGGCGACCAAGAGGGTCAAGTTTAGCTCTTAGCGCATCACCTATCTGTCTCACAATCTCACCCCTCTTTGGAGCAGGTACCTAAACAAGAACTCATAAAAAAAAATATCAGCAATGTTCCAAAACAAATTCCAATTAAATCAATTTATGAACTTAACCTGCATCCAGGTTTTCCCTGCTTCTGCACAAGCTTTCAGTCCTTCCTCATAATCCTCGATAGACGCCTCCACAACCTCAGCAATTTGCTGAATCATGATACGAACGAAGCACTAGGTTAGTATAGCATCAATACATACAATGAAAAGTACATGGCAATAACTGCAAAACACCATATGCATTGCATTTGACATGAAGGAACAATAAATTTGTTAGGCAGACAATGTGATTGCAACCTAAAAGAAATTCACCTAACATAAAAGAGAGTAGACATTTTGCATCGTCTAAAGCCATTCAATACCAAAATTCTCCACCACAGTCACAGGCTACAACCGATTCAACGAACAGATGCTAGTTTGGTATTTCATCAGATACAGCAAGAATCATTATCAATCAGCAGCCCAGTTTCACCTAAAGCAGTCGATCTTTTCGAACTCAACATGCAAATACGGGTAAAGTCGTATATCTTCGGATGACAAACACAGAGTCATGCCATTGGCCATGCATATGCTTAAATCCTATGAGATTCATTAAAAAGACCTGATTGTTCACTGGGTTCTGAGTAGAAACCACGGGTCCGTTTCCTTTCCATTTGCCACCGACGTAGTTCCCAAGGTTTTTGGAACTCAACCCGATCTCGCTCAGAAACTCGTACCCCTTGTTCGCTGAACCCATCTCTGCAAAAATCACACGGATTACGAAAGGGGAGATCACGGATCCACGATCAATAACAACAGTTACCACGAGAAAAAAAAAAAAAAGATCAACAGCGACATCGCACTGAACACGGAAACGATGAAAAGTAAAATCCGAGGCTTTGGTTTCCGAGAAAATCAATCAAATCGACCAAATACCATCGCATGATCGCATGAAGAATCACCCAGTTCTTTTTTTTTTTTTGGTAAAGAAGAATCACCCAATTCTTCAAGAGAAAAATTTTGTTTTCCCAAGCGGGAAACAAAAAAAGAAAATCAGGTTCAACAGTCACTGGCCCTTTTCAAGGGCGAAGAGTGGCAGATGATCGTCAGAAATCCGCTTCTTTCTCAGCAACCAAACAGACACAGGAAAAAAAAAAAGTGGGAAAGGAGAAAAAGGGTACTCAAAACTTCGAACAAAATCACGGAAACGCAGAGACACAGACCTCGAAGCAACAAGATTTCAACAGGAACACCAAAAACAAAAACATAAACGGGAAGAGAGGAATCACCTTCTTATGGATCGAATAGGAGATGCCAGAAAATGGAGCTCCAATTATGATGATGAGAGTTTATAAAGAGAGTGAGAAGCGATGAGACGTGTACGTCGGGGAAAGTCACTGATCGGATCGCCACATCAATCTTGCATCATTTCCTATTTATGGGCGATTTGTTGCATTTGTTGCGACGATTTGATCATATCTCTATTATCCTACGAAGTTGCAAAAAGATAATCTTATACCATACTTACAAATATTACCTAAAATTAGTGCGTATTCCTATTACAAAAATGAAAATTCATGTATTTACAGATGAATTTTTATAGAATTTCGAAAGATGCAACGTGGGCAAAAAAAGAGAGAGAGAAAAACACGTTTAAACCGCTTCCGGGTCAAATTTATCCGGGTAAGGGTCCGAATTAGGTTTCGGTTATCAAAATTCAAAACCGGGATCTTACATTCGTGATCATTTGATCGAAACCCTAGGTTCGCGCTGCTTGCTCCGGTGAGGTTTTTAAGATCTCTAAGGTTTTTTCCTCCCGGTGATTTATGGTTAATATATTGTTCAGATAGAAGATTAGGGTGTGTATGAGGACAGTAACATGTCTCAGTATAGTTCAAAAAGCCCCCAAATTTCGAGGGATTTTGTTTTGCAATTCTGTTCTTCTTCTCCTTTGATCGAGGAGATGTACTCAGAAGCCCTTTTCTAAAGGGATTGCCATTCGGTGGAAGTGGTGATAGACTCGATGATGGGTTGACCCAGTTTCGATGTGATTCGCCGGCATATGAGTCACATTGACACGAATGTATCGATGTTGGCTAATGGTTCTGGTAATATCAGCTTGAGCTGGAGATAGTGCTGCATTATGCTCAGGGTCGTATGATCATAGGGGTTTTGCTGATCAATGTGAGTTCTTGAAAGCAAACCCGGTACTCGGTGTGCTCCTCAGATGGATTCTTTGATTATCTCGTTTTTCTACTGTTGTTGCGGTTGCGGAGATTTCAGGCTTTTCGGTCATATGATGTTGGGTAATACTGTCGTGGATTACATTTGTTTGTTCATTGGAGAAGCTCTCAGAGCTTTTATGGTTGTCAACAACGGTTGTTGGTGTAACCCTACTTCCACTCGGGAATGGAGGCCCAGACATGTTTCCAAGTATGTATAGCCCGCCTTTGTTAGCTCGGACAAAAGACTGAGTCGGTCTTAACAGTGTCTTGGGTGGTGCGGTATCTGTTACGCCTGTTTTTGTTGTTGGGATTGTATCTCTTTGCGTGGCGGACAAGGAAAAGGAGGTCAAGATCGATAAGAAACGCTTCGTTAGGGACCTGAGTTTCTTCCTATTCACACGCTTATGCCTTTGCTGATCGGTAAAGTGACAGTATGGATCGCTGTTGCATTCTTATGTATCGAGATAGGTGGTTTATGCCTTCTTTGTGGCAGCAAATGTAATTATCAGAAAACATGCTAGGAGGTAGAAACCGGATGCTGTTACAACTTTGCTTCCAGTTCATGGAAATGCGTTTGCACCGAGTGTATAAGCCCCTTGCTAGAGATTGATTCGGAGGAGGGTCACGTTGGCTCCTCCCAGGCTCGTATTTCTCTGGAGCAGCCAAGACGGTACGAGTCCTCAAACACGCATCTCTTTATACTTAATGGGCATTGCTATTTGGTGGTACACTCGGTTTTCTTGCTTAGGAAAACACCGAACCCGATCCACCCGTCTCTGAGATTCTTGATCCCGTGGGTTGGCATCATGGGCCAGGTGATATCGCGGCCTCGGCTTCTGACTGCGTTATATAATCGGACGGGATTAGTAAAGGTACTGAGTGTCTGACTTAACCCGGCTACTTAGCTCTCAATGTACATCACCCGAA
The DNA here is from genome assembly GCF_000463585.1 of Tarenaya hassleriana. Taxonomy (NCBI): domain Eukaryota; kingdom Viridiplantae; phylum Streptophyta; class Magnoliopsida; order Brassicales; family Cleomaceae; genus Tarenaya; species Tarenaya hassleriana. Next base: position 467,335 of record NW_010965696.1, read on the forward strand.
GAAAACACGGAATGAAGTAGGAGAAAAAATGTGATTGATTTATGTTTATCATTTCGCTGTTATGAGTTATATTTGTTGTGAACAAAGATTTAGAATGAAATTATATTTTCGGATAACTAGAAGAGTTTTAGTTGTATTTAAATGGAAAATTTAAAAAACGTTGCCCTTCCTCATCTCCGCACTGCCTTGCATCACTCCCATACTCATCGGCTGTCCTGAATTCAAAAACTGGTCGATGATGGATCCGAATTTCCAAATTCGGACAGAAAAGTGTTAGGATCCAAATCAGTCGTATCGGAAATCGGATATATGAAAATGTCTGCCTATACCTACCAATTTAAGCATCGAGAAGCGTGCAGAAATAGAAAATGTTGGAGCGCCACGTGTAGCGATCTGATTGGCTATTTCCGTCGTTCACCGGCACCAATTATGTGCAGCCTGCTGACGTGGCACGGAAGCCGTCAAATTGCTGAGAAGATGGAAGTAGTGGAAACAAAGGATCATTCATCGCAATCGCCATGGCCATGGCCAAGCTCTCTCTCTCCTCCTCCATCTTCCTCTCCCTCTCTCTCTTCTTCTGTCTCTTCTCTGCTACCTCTTCATCCGACGCCTCACAGGCCACCTTCATCGTCCACGTCTCAAGATCTCAGAAGCCCTCCCTCTTCTCCTCCCACCATCACTGGCACTCCTCCATCCTCCGTTCCCTCCCTCCCTCCCCTCGCCCCGCCACGCTCATATACTCCTACTCACGCGCCGTCAATGGTTTCTCCGCCGTCCTCTCCCCCTCTCAGGTCGCCTTCCTCCGCCTTATCCCCGCCGTCATCTCCGTCATCCCCGACCGAATCCATCAGATCCACACCACTCACACCCCTCGCTTTCTCGGCTTCTCCGGGAACTTCAGCCTTTGGAGCAATTCCGATGACGGTGAAGACGTGATCGTCGGCGTTCTCGACACCGGGATCTGGCCGGAGCATCCAAGTTTCTCCGATTCCGGCCTGGGTCCTGTTCCATCTTCCTGGAAAGGCGCGTGCGAGATCGGACCGGATTTTCCTGCCTCCGCCTGTAGCCGAAAGCTCATCGGAGCTCGAGCGTTCTACAAGGGATATGAATCGCATCTGAATGGATCCATGGATGACTCGAAGGAATCCAAGTCACCTCGAGATACGGAGGGGCACGGAACACACACGGCGTCGACGGCGGCTGGATCGGTGGTGGCAAACGCGAGCTTGTACCAGTACGCGCGTGGGGAGGCGCGTGGGATGGCGTCAAAGGCGAGGATCGCCGCCTACAAGATCTGCTGGAGCAGCGGCTGCTACGACTCTGACATTCTCGCCGCCATGGACCAGGCAGTCTCCGATGGTGTCCAAGTGATCTCTCTCTCCGTCGGCGCCAATGGTTTAGCACCGGCATACCACGAGGACTCCATCGCCATTGGAGCCTTCGGAGCGGCTCAGCACGGCGTCGTCGTGTCCTGCTCCGCCGGAAACTCCGGTCCCGGCCCTTATACTGCCGTCAATATAGCTCCCTGGATCTTAACCGTTGGTGCCTCCACTATAGACAGGGAGTTTCCGGCAGATGCCGTCATTGGCGACGGAAGAGTCTTCTATGGAACTTCTCTGTACGCCGGGGAAGATTCTCTCTCGGATTCACAGATCCCTCTGGTGTACTCCGGCGATTGCGGAAGCAGATTGTGTTACCCAGGGAAATTGAATTCGTCGTTGGTGAAAGGCAAGATCGTGCTCTGTGACAGAGGAGGCAACGCCAGAGTCGAGAAGGGTAGCGCCGTCAAGCAGGCCGGAGGGTTAGGCATGATTCTGGCGAACACGGACGAAAGCGGCGAAGAACTCACAGCCGATTCTCATCTCATCCCAGCGACAATGGTCGGATCCGCGGCCGGTAACCAAATCCGCGACTACATCAAGATTTCATCAGAGTCTCCCACAGCGACCATCCGTTTCGAAGGCACCGTGATAGGGCCATCTCCGTCGGCACCAAGAGTCGCCGCCTTTTCAAGCCGTGGCCCGAACCACCTGACGCCGCAGATTCTTAAGCCGGACGTTATCGCACCGGGAGTCAATATCTTGGCGGGTTGGACCGGGTCGGTTGGTCCGACGGATTTGGATATTGACCCAAGACGGGTCACATTCAACATCATCTCAGGCACGTCTATGTCGTGCCCTCACGTCAGCGGACTCGCCGCTCTTCTCCGAAAAGCACATCCAAACTGGTCACCGGCGATGATCAAATCTGCCCTCGTGACCACCGCTTACAATGTCGACAATTCTGGCGAATCCATCAAAGACCTTGCCACCGGTAAATCCTCGAACCCGTTCATCCACGGAGCAGGACACGTCGATCCAAACAAAGCTTTGGATCCGGGTTTGGTCTACGACATAGACATGAAAGAATACGTTGCATTCCTCTGTGCAGTCGGATATGATTGGCCGGCGATTTCAGTCTTCATCCATGATCCAAAGCTGTTTAATGCTTGCGAGACAAGCAAGCTGAGGACCCCCGGGGATCTCAACTACCCATCTCTCGTCGCCGTTTTGGGATCATCCGGTGAGGTTGTGAAGTACAGAAGAGTTGTGAAAAATGTCGGAAGCAAAGCCGATGCTGTGTACAATGTGGGGATAAACTCTCCAACAAACGTGGAGATCGAAGTGTCACCGAGCAGGCTTGAGTTCAGCAAGGAGAAGAGAGAGTTGGAGTACGAGGTGACGTTCAGGAGCGTGGTGCTAGGCGGAAGAGTCGGAGCTGAGCCGAGAGAAGAGTTTGGTTCGATCGAATGGACCGACGGTGATCACGTGGTTAGGAGTCCGGTGGCCATCCGGTGGAGTCAGGGTTCAGTACAGCCGATCTGATCTCGGGCCAATCTCCGACAACGTTGGAAGCTGTTTGGTTTTAGTTACATTTCCGTCACGTGGGAATAATTTCTAGTGGGTTTGGGTTGGGCTTTGGTTAATGGCCTTTTATTGTTTATGGGCCGAGTTGGTGATCCATCTCTAGACAATCGATTTGTTTGCATGCTGCACGTGGCGGTGTGGTATCAACCCATTCCAAGAAATCTGGTTCTCGTTCGTATAATAATATTATATTTACGGTATTATAAAAAACAAATCGAATAAAATTCAATATAAAACTGAATCAGTACAATTTTTAAAATTAAAAAAAAAAAGATATTCGTATTTACTGATGAATCCTTCGAAATAATACGGTAATATATTCCTTTCCATGTATAATTTAACGGCATACTGAATATTAAGAAGTCATTTGTTGGTTACCGAAATGCAAATTAAACATTGTGGAAAAAAAGAGATTCGAATCGAACGCACCAAAAAGACGTGTGAAGATTCCATGTGAACAAACAGATCCCTCCATTGAGATTGGTGGTTATTACTGTCGTTGATTCACTTTGGGACTTATCCGACCGCGACGGAGAATCTGATATACGGCTGAGATCTAAAACCAGGGGAGTGAGAACGAACCAGAACCGTTTGATGAGTGAAGAGACAGTGACACGAGGACGGGGGGGCCGAGCACGGACAAAGAGCAAATCACTTGGCCGCCAATTCGGACGCGTGTCTTGTCACTTGTGTTCTTCACTGCGACCTTCCTTCCTCCCTCTAGACGCGTCGCTATCAAACGTGAGGATCCGATGGTAATATATACGTATGTTCACAATATTTTTTTTCGAAAAACTAAATTTTTTATCTATGAAAATAGAATGAAAAATGACATTGAATATGTATTTTTTTTATAAAAAAAATCGAATAGATCAAATAAAAAATAATTGAAATTTTACACACGTGGGTTTGGAGAAAGGGTTGAACAAAATGAGAAAACGAATTGTTTGGGAGTAAAATCCATATAATTTGTTTACGTTGAATTGCCACTGTTGTCATTGATTAATTCATTATATTTGATTATCGGGTGTAATTTGTTTTAAAGTAATAATAAGTCAAAGCTTAATGCGTTATGAGTTTGTCAAATGTTGTGATTAAGGGTTTCAATAATCCAACAATTCGTGAGCTTCGAACATTTAATTTCGTTGTGATAAGATAATAGAAAAAAACAACTTTAACTCTTTTAAAAATATATCCAATAAACTTCAGTTATTATTAGATAAAAAAAAATCATGTTTTACTGATAATTAATCAATTAATGTACAATATATCTATAGAATTAATTTATTATTACTGTAAAATAATTTTAGTTAGATTAAGACAGGTAGATTAATAATGCCATAAGTTTTTAGATTTTTATAAATAAAAAAAGTTTATTTGGATTGATGACTGACTGATATGCTAAATAGATATTTTTGAAAGGTAAAACTTTTATTTAGCTATTTCATATTGAATTCCATATTTATAACAATAAGTTAAATATAGAATAATTGTGGGCCTCAAATAGTTTAAAAGAAGAAAAGAAAATTAGGAAAGAAGAAAAATGTGGATTCCTCAGCTCATAAAAGAGATTCATCCCACCAAAAGAAAATGCCGACCAGAGAAACAACATAAAATCCCGGATGGGCCCCACTTCCTGCAATTTGACAAGTTTCGTAATTAATCAGGTTAAAACTTGATTAAAATACATAATATCGGACAGTAACTATGATTAGGTAAGACATTAAACGGTGAAAGATTTCAATTCAATGGATCAGTAAAATTTTAAACAGAGTTTAAAAGAGGAGGTGGTAGTAAACCCCACAGTGAGTAATTACGGGTAATCATCAAGGGTATTTTAGTAATTTTGTGGCTGTGCGTTTGCCTGGACGGCTGAACATCAGACGAATAAGAACACGAGAGAGAGGGAGAGGGTGGTTTCTCGGAACGCAAAAACTGAAGAAAGTTCTTGATTTCGTTTCCTTTAGCAATAGCGTCTTCGACTCTTCTTCTCTTTCGTAGCTGCTTCTTTTTTTTTTCTTTTTCTCCAATTGAATTTCATGTTTCAACTTTTATAAATTGCACATATCTTGGCTCGATTTGTTCTTCCGTCTACAAATTCACAAATTTTCTGTTTTTTGAATCGTTAGAATCCGATTGGGTAGCTTGAAGCCTAGGCTTTGTATCAGAGCGATAAATCTGTTTGTTTCCTGAGAAAGAGGGAGAAAAGAAGAAAGGCGAATTTCCTAGGGAATCGCTCAATTTCTCGGAAAAAGACGGGCTTGGGAGGAATTGTTTACTGGGCATAAAATTTCTGCCGGGTTTCTTGATCTGTGCTCTTCAATTTCGGAACCTGAAACCTGAACCTAAGGATTCTGAACCAGAATCAGCGGGCTCCAATGGTGGTGACGACGACAATAGCGCTCTACGCGAGCCCGCCGAGCAGCGTTTGTTCCGCACCGCATCAGATCAACTCCCATATCTCCTGCGATCTCGATCTGAATTCCAGGACATCGTCGTCGGCGTCCTCGACGGCCTCTTCGCCGCAGAAGCCGATCGTCGGGGGTCTCTCTTCGCTTTTCTCCGGCGGATCCGTCAAATCGGCGTCGTCCTGCTCATCGTACCCTTCCGGAGGAGACGAATTAGCGTCCATACGTCACGATCGGAGCGAGGATCTGAGCTTGAGCAGCTCGTTCTGTTATTCTCCGAGCAAATTCGTCGGTTCCTCGTACCTTAAACGGGACCAAAGCCCCGTCTCGGTTCTTCATGGACCGGTGTCGTGTAGCAGCAGCCCGCCCATGAGAAGTTATCGCGATCGGAACCTCGACGGGAGCTTCCATGGTTCGTTCCGCGCGGGAGCTAGCGGACTGTTCAATGGGTTTGTCAGGAAAGCGCTGGGTTCGTGCGTGGATTACGATCCTGCGGGATTCGAGATGGGTTCATCATCAAATTCAGTTCTTGTGGATGAGCTCCCTTTCAGCATGGATGATGGATTCGGGGAAGATTTGATGCAGCCATATGCTAGGGATTTGCTGAGACGTGCCCAGTTGAGGCACAAGATCTTCGAAGATGAGTTCGTGATTAAGGCATTTTATGAGGCAGAGAAAGCTCACAGAGGGCAGGTAGGAACACGATAAAGTTTCAAACTTTTTGTGGAGTTTCGGTGAGTTTCTGTATCTGATTTTGTGATTTGTTGTTGTGTTTATTAGATGAGAGCAAGTGGTGATCCATACCTGCAGCACTGCGTCGAGACAGCTTTGTTGTTGGCTAAGATCGGAGCTAATTCCACTGTCGTTGTTGCGGGTCTCTTACATGATACTATGGACGATTCATTTATGAGCTACGACTATATTCTCAGAACGTTTGGGTCAGGAGTTGCTGATTTGGTGGAAGGGGTAAGTGACAAAGATCTGTTGAATGATGTGATCTGAGGTTTTCTCTGTCTGCCATAGTGTCTTTAAACAAAGTTCTTGATCTGCATTTCCACAAATGCGATGGAGAAGCTTGTAATACTTCAGATCTTATTGGTGGAATCTGCCAAAACAGTGTGCCAGATGCAGAAGGAGACGAACCCTTATGTTTCTTTTTGTGAAATTTGTCCATTGTTTCTTATGGATGAGTCGGGCTTGTTGATGTTATAAACTCGGTTACGTCATTATCTGTGGAAATAGATTGTTCGAAGTCACTGACTTTCTTCAATGTGTATTTCATAGGTCTCCAAGCTTAGCCAACTGAGTAAGCTTGCTCGCGAGAACAATACCGCAAGTAAAACAGTAGAAGCAGATCGGCTGCACACTATGTTTCTTGCCATGGCAGATGCAAGGGCTGTTCTGATCAAATTGGCTGACCGTTTGCACAATATGATGACGCTTTATGCTTTGTCCCCAGTGAAGCAGCAACGGTTTGCAAAGGAGACTCTGGAAATATTTGCTCCACTTGCTAACCGGTTGGGAATCTCTACTTGGAAAGTTCAGCTGGAGAATATGTGTTTCAAGCATCTTTACCCGGACCAGCATCACGAGATGTCTGCTAGGCTTGAGGATTCGTTTGATGAAGCCATGATTACTTGTGCTATAGAGAAATTGGAGCAGGCTCTTAAGAAAGAAGGCATTTCTTATCATGTGTTATCCGGACGACACAAGAGCTTGTATAGTATCTACTGCAAAATGTTGAAGTACGCTCTCTTTCGATTGTTGTCTTTTGCATTCACGTCTTGTTCATCATATATTCCCGTTTTTTGGTCCAAGGAGTTTGTGAAAATGGAATCTTTGAAAGGTTTTGGTCTGAGAATTTGGTAAACTGCTGATGATTATATTACCCTTGTTTTCTTCTCCAGGAAAAAGCTAACCATGGATGAGATTCATGACATTCACGGGTTACGTTTGATCGTTGACAAAGAGAAAGACTGTTACAAGGCTTTGGAGGTAGTTCACAGGTTATGGTCTGAAGTTCCTGGGAAGCTTAAAGATTACATAACTCATCCCAAGTTCAACGGGTAGGTTCACATCCGTTTTCATTGTGTTATGATTGAAGAAGTGCAAATCTTTCTTGGCATCTGACTTTGAATTTGGATTTTAGGTACCAATCTTTGCATACGGTAGTGATGGATGACGGGATGGTTCCACTCGAAGTTCAAATACGAACAAAGGAAATGCATTTGCAAGCTGAATTTGGATTTGCAGCACACTGGAGATACAAGGAAGGTGACTGCAAGCACTCCAAGTTTGTGCTTCAGATGGTTGAATGGGCGAGATGGGTTGTGACTTGGCACTGCGAAACAATGAGCAAAGACCAGTCTTCTATCTGCTCTTCCGGTTCCATTCATCCCCCTTGCTCGTTTCCTTCTCACTCCGAGGATTGCCCGTTTTCTTACAAGCCTCACGGTAGCCAAGATGGTCCGGTCTATGTCATCGTCATCGAAAATGACAAGGTCGGTTCATCTTCTTTCTGTTGATTCACCTCCACTTTTTGGTCGGTATGCTTGTAGTTGTGTTCTTGTTTCACATGGCGGATTGATATGCACATCCATTGGCATTCTGAACAAACATGTACTATAAACTCTTTACACACCACGTGGCACGTGCATCATGCATATATACACACACACACATGCTGATTGTCTTGAACGATGGTGGATTTGAACTGCAGATGTCTGTGCAAGAATTCCCAGAGAGTTCAACTGTGTCGGATCTCCTGAACAGGGCGGGGCCCGGAAGCTCGAGATGGTCGGTGTACTGCATCCCAGCGAAGGAGGAGCTAAGGCCGAGGATAAACAACGAGCCGGTGAGAGATGTAAAGAGCAAGCTGAAGATGGGGGACGTGGTCGAGCTAACTCCGGCCATTTCCGACAAGTCTCTGATGGAATACAGGGAAGAGATTCAGCGGATGTACGACCGTGGTCTCGCCTTCTCGCGCCCACGCACCATGGTCGGATGGGGAAGCTAGACAAAGTTCGTCACTTTCTCATCCTGCTCATAAGTTATACTGAAATCTTTATTCATGTATATTAGTGTTGTATGCTTCAGAAAATTTGTTGTACATAAGGGGTTCTCTGGTTATGGCAAAAGGAGCGGTGTGTATATATATATATATATATATTATGAAATTCTCATTTTGTTGTCATCTGAAGTTGTTATGCTTGGAAAAAAAATCATAATATTCCAGTTTAATCAAATTTTATATGAAGTGAAATATATATTAAATCGACCAGGTATCACAATGTCAAATTGATGTTTATTTGGTAAAATTGATATTTATTTGTTACCACCAAATTAGAGTATTTATTTGTTAATTTGTAAATTGAGTATTTTTATGGAATTTTCTAAAAAAAAAATAATAAAATGAATTTTTAAAAGTTTTGACTTTTGAGAGAAGATCAACTATGGCTAGGCCCATTAAAGGCCCAATAACCGACATCGTCATTCTTAATTACCGATAATACCCCTCACATGCCCTCGAATTTACCCGTTTTTACTCTCCCTATAATGTCGGCTAATTTCCTCGTCCTTGAATCTCGTCTTCTTCGCTTTCTAGGTCGAAATTGCCAGAAATGTCATCGGCGGAGCATGTTCTACTCTCGCTATTGTCGGAGCTCGCTTTCTCATTCGACGGTTCCGTCCTCGGATTTACCCTAGCTTTCGGTGCCGTTCGCTCGATCCTCAAGTACACCTCCAGCTCCGCTGCGTTGCGTAAGATCAGAGATTCTCCGGAGGTCCGCATTTCCGATCTCCGGTCGTTGATTCCAGCATCCGAAGATGAATCGCGTCAGTATGATCACCATAATGGCGATGATCAGCGTTTGGTGATCGTTCGAGGGACCGTCAAGCCGAAATTCGCCGTTGACGGGGGCTGCAAGAACAACGTCCTGGTGTCTCAGGAGACTGGAGACAGAGCTGTTATTATTGAGAGAACGCAAACGGTACGTGTATGTATGTATATGTGGGTGTACTTGTATTTATACATTCAATGTTATATGCATGAATGCGTCTGTACAGTTTTGGTTAACTTGTCTGCAATAGTTCTGATTTAGTACCTAGTTAATTGATTGGGTTCAACTCGCTGAACTTGGTGGCAAGAAAGGTCATTACTTCGTCTGAGTAGCATCTTTCTTCAATGCAGAGAGCTGTGGCAATTCGCAATTGAATTGGTTTGACTATGAGTGTAGATGTAAATGATTCGGGTTGATTAAACCATGTGATTTCATCTTTTTATAGTTATTTCTTTCAGTATGTGTATAGTGGATGGAAGAGCTTCTTTCAGTTTACAAGCGGCCCCCGAGCATTATTTGGCAGATCTCTGCGTAAACAAGAGGCTTCTTCATTGAGAATGGTAAAAATCTGCCTCCGTTGTTCTTCGCTTGGCTAATGTCTATTATAGCATGTTTATTGCAGAAATGTATCGGAGCTTAAAATTCTGAAATTTGAGAATGATATAATGGTTACGACACACCTTTACTCATCTTCTTAACCCTCTTGTTAAATATAGTTCTCTCAATTTGGGTCTATTCCATACTAAACTGGTTCCTGAATCCTGATATATGTTATCTGCAGGTGCCGTTTGTTATCATGGAAAACGATCAACAACCACCATCACTGCCTAATTTTGTTGTTGTCAACATGGATGGCTCAATGCAACCTCTGCCCCTCACAACTGTATATAACCGCTTACAGCCTATTAATGCATCTCCTTTTGGATTCCTCCAAGCTTTCCTTTTCCCCGAGTATCCTGTGAGTCTCCCAAGAGTGTCTCACCTTGAGTACCAAAAGTTCTATTCTTGCCTATTTAGTTAATTTTATGATATGATCCGTTCAAGGTTGGTCTGCTTGATGAAGAAAAGATTCTACCACCTGGAAAAGCGATAACAGCTGTTGGCATCTGCAATTTTAATAATGGTGTTCCCGAAATCAAGTCCTGCAAAGATCTTCCCTATTTCTTGTGAGACGTTTTCTCCGAATAATATTTTCCTCATTTTTCTTTCTAATTTTCTGATATGAGATCATGTATCTACATATACTCTGTCTGCCTTCAGATATTAATTTCTTTGTGTTCTCTTTCCTTTGATCACTGGATAATGCTTAGTGCAACACACTTCTTACAAGGGGGTGTGAAGATGTAACGAGCTTTCTGGTTGTTTTTCTATTTTTGGTGTGAAAAAGTTGGTCTATGTTCAGCTTAAAACCTCTTGATGAGTTTAGGTGCTGTTCTGGAGGGACCTATTTAATATTCAGCTGGTCTTTTAAATATTTGCAGGTCTGAGATGTCAAAGGATAAGATGATACTGGATCTTATTTTTCGGACGGAAGTACTATTCTGGAGTAGCGTTGTGATGGGTTGTGTGTCTATCGGCATCCTTGGGTATGCTGCTGTCAGGTATGGGGGTCATAGCCTGCTTCTATTTTGAAACTGCGGTGGAGTGGTATGGTTAGCTTTGACGAACACACATCAGTGATCTAAGCCAGTTGTTGAATTTTTCTTCAGGGGATGGAGCAAATGGAAATCATGGAAACATGAGAGGGATCCACAGCGCCCAAGCCAGCCATCGACTGACGATGATGGTGAAGATACGGACGACATCCCAGATGGACAGCTGTGTGTGGTCTGTTTGACAAGGAGGAGAATTCCGGCATTTATCCCGTGTGGACATATAGTGTGTTGCCGACGCTGTGCCTTGGCCATCGAACGGGAATTAGCCCCAAAGTGCCCTGTTTGTTGCCAGAGCATCAGGGGATCCATGCGTGTATATTATGCTTGAGGGAAAAGAGATTGTGTTCTGCCATATGTTGTGACTTCTAGGGTAATAAAATTTGCAGTTTAGAAGTTGCTATGCAGAAGGCCAGCTTTACCTTGATTCTTCAGTGCCTTGCCTATTCTAACAGCAAATATTGGTAAATAAATTTTGCAGAAATGTAGTTTATGCAAGTATTTTGGAAGCACAATTTCAGAATCTGCGAGCTTACAACGAAAAGACAAATATAAAGAGCTACTTCTACAAGGAGCAAAAGGAAACAGCCTTTCCTTTCCACCAGAGACACCAGCAAAGGTATCTCCATCTTCCGTTCTTATCTCCCAGTTGTGCTCATACTTTCTCAATAAAGCTCGGCTCCTTCAGTGGCAATCTCTCCAAATATTTCTGTAGAAAATCCGGCTCTTCTTATCATGTCAGACCATTTCTCCTTCCCTTCATCCATCTCTCCTAAGCGCACTATTGCCTCCTTTGTCGCTTCTCCTTCCATTAGCTTCCTCTCTCCAGAATCCTGACCTTTGAATCCAGTGTTTGTGGAGTCTAATAAACTTCCACATTTACTCCAGTTTTTTTCGAGAAACCTGTTGCAAAGTCTTCACAACTGCATTCAGCTTTGGCAGCAGACTTGTTTGTTGTCCTTCTGGTCCTGCCTGGTCTTTTGACCGGCCTAACTTCCGCAAGCGCATCCCCGTTACATTTTCTGGACTGATCACTCGGTTGCACCTGCGCTAGTGGAGGATCCAGAACAATTATTGGAGCTCCTCTTACCAGGTCAGTGGCTCCATCATTCGTAATCTCAATACCATTGGTAGGATCTTGACTAAGGTTATACTTGTACATAAGATCATAATGTCCAAAATCTTGGGTCGGATCCCACTCCCATGATTGAATTGAGGACCACTAATCTCGTGGGGGGAAGTACGGATAGTCAAAGCCCGAGAACGGGGTGAAGGATACAGAATCATCAAGCCAACCAAAGAGATGATCAGAAATCTGGCTTGGTGGATCTGATTCTTCTAGTGACATTGAAGGTCTGTGAGTTGGGGGGGGGGGGGGGGGG
>NW_010965696.1:479860-485262 GCF_000463585.1 Tarenaya hassleriana
GGGGGGTAGTAATACTAAAGATGCTGGGGTAGAATTAGCAAGGATAATGAATATATTGTAGCATAGCCATAGGGTAGTTGGTATGGGCATGGGCATGGGCATGGGCATGGGCATGGACATGGACATGGACATGGAGAGATAAGGTTAAACATGTATTACTCAACAGTGAGACAAAAGGCATTTTTGTTCTGACATCTTGAAATCTTAAACATTTATATGTTTGGTCAGAAAGTCCCATGGATCACAGCCATCATACTATTATATTTTTTTTTACGTAATGATTTCCACAATATTACTGATATAAATCATTTCTTTTTTGAAATGATCTCTCGTACGGACAGAACCCCATCTACTTTGGTGGTGGCATCTAATCATTTTCAACTAGTATGAGTTCTTTGTCTGCCACTATTATCCTGCATCAGAATACTTCCATAAAATCATTTTCTCTTTCTGCGAGATTATATATGTACATACATCTACATATCAAATGGCTTATAACTGTGGGAGTTTAGTCTCACAGCGCAGGATGTTCAAAGACTGAAGAAAGATACGAAGACAGGAGTTTGGAGGGTTTGTATTCCGGTTTAAGAGACTGAACCGAAGATTGGAAACATACCAAAGCGATAGGACCGGGCGGGATTTTTCAATGATTTGGAGCAAACCGGAATAACTACCAGCAATGTGTTCTCATTCCGGTTTCAGTTCTGTTCTAAATTTGCTACTACTTTTTTTTTTATCTCAGTAGAATTTACAAGTTACTGTACGGAATTGAAAAAGTCGAAATTCATGCTGTGAAAAGGTACAGTCCATTCCAATCAAACCCCGAAGAGTAACCGAGACAAAAGAAACACAATGGTTCACACCCAAAGGTCATATGTATTATTATTCATTACCTGCTTCCATGAAAGCAGACTTGGAGATATGAGAACAGGACACACTATGAAGACAGCAATAATACGACAAACAAAACCAAAAGAAGCAGCCAAGGATGACTTCCCGCCGGGAAGAAGCAGAGATTTTGGTCACCTGTCTCTCTCACAAGAGGACTGAGACATGGTGGGTTGATGATGGGTACCCACAGAACCTGAACTGCGCGTGTTGGAACATGCCGTTGTTGTCGCCGTCGTTGTTGTTTCGGTTGGAGTTCGAAGCCGAGGTTCTGTCCGTGCCAGACATGATCGTTGAGCCGTTGTCCCTCTGAATTTCCAGAGGGTTCTTCTTGGGCGAATCCTGCTTATGAACTTGTTTGGTTTCTTTAATCTTCTTCTTCGTGTTGAGGAACCGACCTCCCGACCCTCTCGCTCTCTTCAATGCATGAAGATGGCGTGACTCGTGAAGGTACGGCTGCCCACCCAAAAAAAAAAGTTTCATGTAAAGACAGGTTTTTTAAACACGGGTTTATATCGAATTGGAAGAACGTCCAAGAAAAACTTAAAACTTGTTCCATAAAGCACAGATTTTTAATAGAAACCGTCAAGAAAGACATACTTTACGGAATTTGATGAGCTTGTTCTGAGCTTCAAGCTTTGCCCGGTTCTGCCTGCGGCGAAGAATTGCATGGTACTGTTTCGCATTAACGTAAATGGGCTCATTCTCTGTAATGTTATGCGGCAGCGGCATTCTAGAAGGTATCAACCCCATCATCTCTGGATACGCCACCTGCAAAAGATGCCCATGACCAAACAACGGCAACATATCAGAAAACAAAGGCAAAAAACAGCATGATGTGTTACAAATTCCCCGCAAAAAAAGTATAACGTTGACCAGTTTCCTCGACTTGGAAAATCTACAATGCCTGATAGGTAATAACGAAAACCTCGAGAGAAAATAAGGCGGTGAATGCTTCCAAATTGTGTAAACTACCATGTCTAGAGATTATGTGGATGCATGCAACCAACAAAATATGTATATTACCATAGGCTGTGATGCATATGCAGAAGCCATGAAACCACCGAGATATGGCGGGGCAGTACAGTGAAGAGGCCAAGAAGCCTGTCAGGACAGAACAATAAGCATTCATCATATTGATTCTCTGTCTCAAAACCCGATCTTTGAAAGGTTAGAGAGTCAAAGATGATTTAACTAACTTGAGCAGGAGGAAACACAGAATTTTGAGATACCATCGACGAGGTGGACTTCGTATGACTTCCATCCGGCTTCCCCGAGTTTTCTTCACACCCTACATCAAGACAAGTTCCCAGAGATTATTACCTATAAAAATGGCACAAGATCATATAGCTCTAAAGTTGATGCATTCTCTTTCCGGCAATATAAACTCTTAAAAATTCATAATGTAGGACCTGAAAGGTTGGTACAATGGTTATGTTCCACAAAGCTGGCAACTTCGCCACAAGATTGTCCAGTGGATTGAGTTGAGGATGAATCCTGGTCCTTCAACTGAAACCCAGATTGTTTCATCCCATGGAAATGGGTAGACATAACTTCCATTCTCAAGCTTAAATTGTCAGTCATTGATGACCCTTGGACATTTGAGTTGCTTGGCACAGAGTTTTCCCAAGAAGGGTAAGTGTTAGAGTGAACGAAGACGTATAAGCAGCACTTGACGGTGAATCTTTCCTATGGAACTCTTGCATTGTCCGAAAACCCTACTTCATAAAGCTATCGCAATTCGCAAGTGACAGAGTATGTGTTGCTCCCATTTGTATCAGTCACCTGTCATCCAACAAAAAGGAACCAGTGAAGATAGTAACATTCCATTCAAAGGAACCAAAGTTGTACATTACCCAAAAGACATATCAACAAAAAAAACAACAAATCTAAGATAGAAACAAAAGCAACCATGCAGAAGAAATCAAGTCCAGTATCCAAATTCTGAGTTCATCTATATATATATATGTAGAAAGATTGATCAACAGGTTTTGGCTCGAATTGGGGCTCGAGAAGTTTGAAGAATAAACGAGTTGGGAGTTCGAATTGGAAGACAATCAAGGAAGATCAACATTCTGCAAAGGCATAGAAAAGGTGCCACTGATATAGTTGCAATATAATCTGTCAGATCCTAAAGCGGCACCCAAAATAGCAAAGATCCAAACTTTGGCAACGATTCAACATAACAAATCAGATCAAAAACCAAACGAATTCACATATAAACGGAATTAGCACTACGAGATCAACACAGAGCACGACATGCAATTGGAAAAAGGGAATTTTGCCCAGAGAGAATGAGAGAGAGAGAGAGAGAGTAAGCTTCTTTATCGAATAGATTTCCGAAATTCGAACCATGCAAAGAGGAAATCAGAGCTAAATTGACTCATCTTCAAGTTAAGCCGTTTCAGACATGCAAGACCTAGAAAAAAGCCAAACCCTTTTCAACTCGCTCATCCCATAGAAAGGATGCGAAACAAGAAGAACAAAGCACAAAGATTTTTTTTTTCTTTTTTTCAAGAGCAGCCTGCAGAGTACAAGATAGAGCAAATCAAATCCCAGCCCCCCGACAACATGAAAGAAATTAATTAACACCAAAGAAAAGGCGATATTAGAGAGAGAGAGAGAGATAGAGAGAGAAACCCTTTGGATTTGATGAAAATGGTGGAGAAAAGAAAGCCGAAAGTAGCAAAGTCAAGTAAGCTTAGGCGGTGCTTGTCTCCGCCCTCAAAACATGGCTGTTTCACCTCTCTCTCTCTCTCTCTCTCTCTCTCTCTCTCTCTCTCTTGCCATCCTTTTTTTACTTCTTCAAGGTTCTTTTTTTAAATATTAAAATTTAAAGTTAATCAATAAGAGCTTAGTAAGTGATTATCCCTCCACCCAACCATAAATAAATGGATAAATAACCCTTCACCTTAAACAGTAATAGAATCATGAATTGATTAGGAATTTGGTTACTTAAGCATTTACAAAAGCTTTAGTTTTCTAATATTTTCAATATTATAATACCCCGCATTCGATTTCATATTTAGTTTATGAAATATATATAAGGAACCCTAATTTAGCCCTCAAAAAATAACATAGAACTAACTATTTACTTGAGAAAAATGATTTCTGCAGAAACAAAACATTTTTACGATTTTTTTTTTTATGTTTTTCAAGTTGACATTGTTTTTTTTTTGGTAACGGAGGTTGACATTGTTCTTGCTAAAAGATTCAAGATCAAGATGTAAAGCAGCAACATATTTGATTTGGCGGGAAAGAAATGCAAGAATCTACCGGAGTGAGACTTCTTCAATCGGGAAGATCAGGATGGAGCTTGACCGATTGGTACGGGACGTGGTGCTCTCTAGGGGGCTTTCTTCAGATTCACCGGCAACATTGTTGGAGGATGGATGGATCTTTCTTACATCGACGATTAGATCACAACTACGTTACTATAACTTTTTTCTGAGTTTACACTACTATTTTGTCTAAGTCTATTTTGATGGAATCCAGTACCTTAAGAGATCGTTTCAACAAAATGTCGGGTTGTATAAGAACAACAATTTTTTGAAGAGTTAATACATTTACCGTTATAAAAAAAAAGGATGTAAATATGAAAAAGTTTTAATTGGGATTTTTTAAGTCCAAACGTTTAAGAACTTTTTTTAAAATCATTGTAATTAGTTTAGAACTTTTTGTCACAAATAAATTTGGTAAATGGCACTTTTTTTGTGGTCAACTATAGATAAGGCAAGGGTCAAGGCCTTGTAAACCATGGTATATTCTTGAATGAAATAATTGTGTTAAAAGCGGCCACATATTTGTACTTTATTTAATAAAGAATAACAATTACATTTTTAATATGTATTCAAAGAATTAACAAAATATAAAGTTCTAGAATATTTTTAATATTGTCAATTTTTATCATCTTGCTTGGTAAGGCAGGAATGGAAGTGGAGAGGAGAGTGGTCAACATCTATTAATGGCGCAATGAATAATCAGTTAAGCTATTCATTAAATTAAAATGTTTAGTGGTTGGGTAAATTGCAATTTATTGCAAGTCAGGCAAAAAGCTCCTTTCTTTCTCACTTCTCTCTCCCCTCTCTCTCTCTCTCTCCATACATACATACATACATACATCCATACATACATACACATATATACGTGTATATATATAATACTTTGGTCTCCAAAACGAAATCCAAAGGTTATGTATAATCCAAAGATTATGTCGATACAACGCAAAATTGCAAATGCTATTTATTTGAGAATGTTCTAACCATATATTGTGGTCGTCTAAGATTCGATAAAGTTATGAATTTGTAGATATGGTGCATAGATTAAATATTTGATTTCAGATATATTAATCATTCTTATTCGAATTTGAATTGATAAACTGAGAATACTCACTGATATGATTTGAATTACGATTAAAATAACTATATATATATATATATATATATATATATAATGTCGTGAAGAAGCGAGTAACGGATGCCCACGCGCACCGTCCCTCTCGCGAGGCTGGTTTT
>NW_010965696.1:485492-531034 GCF_000463585.1 Tarenaya hassleriana
AGTTCAAATGCTATTTATTTGAGAATGTTCTAACCATATATTGTGGTCGTCTAAGATTCGATAAAGTTATGAATTTGTAGATATGGTGCATAGATTAAATATTTGATTTCAGATATATTAATCATTCTTATTCGAATTTGAATTGATAAACTGAGAATACTCACTGATATGATTTGAATTACGATTAAAATAACTATATATATATATATATATATATATATATAATGTCGTGAAGAAGCGAGTAACGGATGCCCACGCGCACCGTCCCTCTCGCGAGGCTGTTTTTTTGGAAAACGCGGGATTTTGATGGACTAGAGTCCAGGGATTTCGAGGAGGTGTCACTCACGCGCTTTAGGAGCGCGTTGAGCCATCTGCAGGGATGATGACGGGTTAAAGGCAAGCATTTCCATCGGCACGAAGTTCCTTTTTTCATGATCAAAACGGTATGCATTCCAAAGTTGGGCCATTGTTATGGGCTTTGACTATTTTTTTCTCCATTATATTTGTATGGGCTACTCAAATTAGGCTTTTAACGTTTTTATAATTAAAAATGATGCCATGAGTAATTTAATTATTATTTTTTCTTTTGGATAAGTTCTGACTTTATCATTAATCATTTAGTCACCGTGGATTTTAACTGAACAAAATAAAAATTGCTTATCAAGCAACTTTTTCAGGTAAATTTGGTATAACGTTCTGTTTTATATAAAAACAAGTAAAAACACCATCGGTATAACTCCAGTATATTTTTAAAAAGATTTAACAGTTGTTGCCCACCCTTGCATTACCTTCTTTCTTCACAAACTAGGAAAGTTTGGTATAAAGTTATAAACTTGAATATTTTGAATATGATAAAGGTAACCTGACCTAGACATGAACTCAACCTAACTCTACTATATATTAAAGGGATAAAAGAATGTCTGTGATTACATATTATAAATAGAATAAAGAGTATCTCACCAAGTCACAATGGTTTTATTTTCCTCCATGTCTTGTCTTATCTCCTCATCAGAATGTAATTAAATATTCATACCATAAATTCCTTTCAAGGAAATTAAAACCAAAACGAAAAAGGGAGGTTTAGGGAGAGAGAGAAGAATAATGAAACCACTCGCTCTGTTAGAAGATCAGAGAGCCCAAGACACATGGATTTTCACCGTATCCTCCTCCACGCTAATACTCTCGTCCCTTGTATTGCATTTCCTGCTCAAACACAACACCTAAAATCAACCTCACCGTACGAACCCTAAAATTAAATCTCCGTCCTGAAAGTGAATACTGTTCTCTTTCAGACAAGGGAATGCTGTACTAACCGGCTGATATGGGGGCATGTACACTACCGGTCTAGGCTGACCAGGCATCATCTGCTGCGGGTACTACACACGATTCCATCAACCCAAAAACACTATTGTTAGTTCCAGGGAATTATCAATGGCATCGCCAGAGGGTTTTGATAAGTGAGAGTTGTAGGGCCAAACCTGAGGCTGGTACCCATTCGGAGGAAAGTACGCTTGAGTCGCTTGCATCGGCCCGAGCTGTGGAGTATACATTATGGGCTGGGCACCAGGAAATCCCGGACCCATCTGCTAAAATAGCCGAAGAAGACCAATCGCGAACCAAAAAAGAAAAGAAAGGTAGAATTTGAATTATCTTCCCTGCTTGGGTCAAAATAATGATGGGCAAATGGTGTTTTTACTTACTCCATAACCAACAGGCATCCCGGACATCTGCGGGACAGCAGGATAGTAGAAGGATCCATCTGCAACTGGAGAAGGAGGCCGTGCAACTGATTGACACGGTTTGAAGCTCTTTGCATTCGGATTCAACTTGAATTCCTGATACAATCCAAAGCTTGTCACTGACCAATCTATGTATGTACACAGGAGGAGGATGAGAAGGGAAGGATACGAAAAACGAAACTTTTAAAAGAAAAAAACCTTGGCATTTGGGTTGAGTGTGGACTTTTCTGATGACAAAGATCCGACTGACGAGCTTGGTGATAGTACAGGACGACCAGAAGCGGATGGAGGAGGAGCAGAGGCAGCAGCGCTTTCGGAACTCGCGGAAGCAGAGCTGCTAGGCCGCCCAGAAGAGCTCTCGGATTTTGCTTTACCAGAAATTTGACCAACTTGTCTCCCACCTGAGGAACCAGAGGAACTTTGTTTGTCAGCAGCTTTTGATGGCAGATATGAGACTGTCGCACCAGTAGATTTTCCACCTTTGATGTTTTCTTCACTTGCCTTCAAGGACGGAAGAGAATCTGCATTCAACAATACTTCATACAGTCATACTCAGAATTCTAGGATCCGATTTCTTTAATCAGAAATTATGATACCAAGAGAATTTGTCGTGAACAAAAGCAATCTGTCTATTATCCATCTAGCAAATTTAATGGAGTCCACCAATTCACTTATGTTAATGTTGTTGCTAAGATAAATGCGAAGATATATGGAACATATGGCAGAAGCAAGTTCGATCCTGCTTGAAATAACCAAAAGCAAGATATGTATATATAAAACATGAAAACACGGAGTGGAACAATCATTAGCATCCAAAGGCGAAAGAAGAGAAATCAAACAGCAGGAGAGATAGGCGGGCGTATCAAGTAAGAGTTGCACCTACCTCCAGGGCCGGACACTGATTCCTCAGATGGCTGCTTTATTACAAAGGGAAACAAAAAGACCAATGTCATACCTATTGGAAAAGAACTAAAGACAACAAATGGATTCCGGAATACACAAGCATAAGCAATATAGCATTTAACTTACTCTGTTACCATCAGCAACTCCCAGACTAATGTTGTTTCTTTGCTCACTCAGCTGTTTCTCAGTCCTATAATCAGAATAAAGGTATGTGTTATTTCCAACATAAGAAAAGTTTCTTGGAAAGATATGTCTGATTCACGAAGCTCATATACTACAGACATCAGAGACCTGATGATGCTTCCTGGAGCAGGCAAATCTTTGGATGATTGTTCAGATGCATGCTCCCGAGCATTCTCATCATTGAACGAACAGTTTTGATCCGTACTTAAGTTTCTCTGAATAGGCAGGCCACCACCCTACAGGGCAAATAATTTATCATCACCAATTATTCTGTTACAATCTAATACCAAAGAACTCGCGATCATACCCATGCTTGCTCATAGGTTTTACCACCACTTGACGCTGACTTGTTGCCATCAGAAGCAGACATGTCACCGAAAGTCATATTGTTGTGAGAATCCAATAATATGTCCTCCTCATCTTCAACCCCACTATCATCAAATCCCTCAACCCTGCGGACTGATGAGTACTTGGCTTCCTCATCCGCATCGAATTTCTCATTAAGCGGTAGACCTCTTTCCTATTTAAGGTGATGACATGCATGAACCATTAGAACATGGGAATTAAACACTCGTGAAATGTTGATAAGTCAGAAGTAACAATAGACCCTCAAAACTCACCTCCGCTATGTGAATATCTCGGGTGCTCTCACCCTCAATTTCTCTGGCAATCCTTATGGCTTGCTCTTCCAACTCTCTTGTCCGATGACCTCTCTCGAGTTTTGTGGTATAAAGTTCCTCATTAAAGGTGCTCTTTACTCCAAACAGTGTCTCATTGACTTCAAACTGATCCCAGCTCCTAGTGGAAGACAACACACCAGCTGAGCATATCAGCACTAAAACAGCACATTATTAAAGGTTTCTAGGAAAGCGAAGCCAGATAGGTACAAATAAAGATGCCGTAGAAAAATCTGGGTATTATAAAGTTATGGATCTTCACAATCTTTAATGCTAATCACTATAGCATATAAGGAATCTTCCAGACAGCACAAAACACAAATCCATTAAAAAGTGAAACAATGGCTTACGTAAGATTAGGCACCCTTCTTCCAGAGTCTTGCAAGTTAAGTTACTGATATTAACATTTCAAGACAGAATATGATAATCATAGTCTGTGCATCAAAGTAATTGTGAAATGATCTCTTCTTTCCATCATTCTCATGTCTAAGGTATAGCGCTAAAAACCCAGTGCCGAGAAGAAAAGACGTAAATATTGAATCGTGACGTCTGCAAATCAGACATCCAGTAACACAAAATAAGAGGAAGGAAATAGCTACCTATTCCAAGGATCATCAAAGACATTCTCCAATTCGGGACACTCGGGAAAATCCTCATCAGGTACCCAAGGTTTCAGCTCTCTTCCCATTTCAACACGAGAAGACTGCGATATAGAAGAGTCTGTCAACAGCTCTGACGGCTTTTCAAACTGAAGAGCATTTGATGATCCGTCCCGGGTTATAGGAAGATCCTAACACCAAACCACAATAAAAAAAGACTAAGAGAAACTACGAGTAACATTTCTGCAACCATATAACAGGACAGAAATGTAAATAGATGATTTTTTAGGGAAAAAGGCAACAAACCTGGGCAACAACTTGCACAAGTTCATCAGCAGGTATAATCAATGTCTTGGACGGTGGCTTGCTGACAAACTCAGAACGAGATTTCTGTGCCCATGAAGTACCTTCCTTAATCAAGCATGCCATCTTCAAAATGATACCTGAAACTCAAAGGGCGGTTTGTAAGTTGTAAGAAAAAGCAATATCTTCTATTAATTTTTAGATGCCTAAGGAAAAAAAATTCTTGATTCAGAGTCACACCGAAGTCCTTCTCAACGTCAGCTGCATGAAATATGCCTGAATAAAGAGATCCATTTTTCAGCTGCACTTCCACAGGATGCCCGATCATACATGTTGCAAGATACACCAACCGATCACGAGACGGGTCCTCCAAACATGCAGTCTCCCCACTCACTGCTGCAAATGTGAACAAACATCAGATGGCAGTAAATGACGAAGAAGCTAAATTACGTATATGTGACCAATCACCTGTACCTGGGGTATTCACTGAGTAAGACTTTACAGGCTGTGCCTTATTCATCCCTCCCTCTCTTTCAACTCTTCTATGTGAAAATCCATTAGCCGAAGATCTCGGCTGAGGAATAGATTGCATATTCATGGTAGTTCACGTTGTTTAATCTGCATGATAAGGAAAAAAACATAAATCAACAGATAAATAGGCCCAAAAATACCTGAAATCTGATACCCAAACAATGACTTTCTGCATTATCTGTCGGGTCTCACAGCACAACGGGCCCAGTATGCAAACTGAGATCACATGTGCAATGTTGCTGGCTTTTGATCGCCATTGTTAACTTTCTAAAAGATAACTGTTAAAAGTTCAAACCTTGTGCAGAAATGATTAAGAGAAATGTTACAACTAAAACCCTGGCATCATCTAGTCAACAGTAAAGTTATATAACCGAGGATCAAATGAACATATACATTTTCCCTCTTTCTCCAATATACTGCAAATCAGTATGAAAATTCTGCGAGTTTCATAAGCATTCGACAAACCATGACACATCTCTGAACTAAGAGAAATGAAACTATAAAAATTAGAGAAATGCACTCTGCAAACCTGACCATCAAAGCAAGATGTTGATTTTTAGTTGCATGGTAAATGATGATTGATGAGATTAGAGAATCACTCGCTACTACAAAAACTTCAGACCAACAACGTCTGCTCAAAGAAGTTGCTAAATCAGCTAAATGAAAAATGAAGAACCCAAGTATGACAGACTTTCCCTAGCTTCCAACATCAGCATTCACTGAACAAAGTTTTATACCAATAATAAGCCTTCCAGAACGAAACATGCAGACGAGAAGACAACCAAAACATCGCAACCACACAGTCTGTGGATAGCGAAACGCCCTTGATTTAAGGAAGAAAATTTTCAAACAGGTTCATCTCCTCGAAAATAGTAAAGCAACAGACCCACGAGTACAACAGAAACCACGACATTCGAAGTGGAAACAAAAATTTTCAGCGCACACTGACGCACAGCGGAAAGCATTACCGTTTCAATCAACAAAACATTTGTGCGATTCAGAATAATGATCTCCAGTACATACAACCTGAAGTTATATTGCGCTTAAACAAACCCTAAATCAACAATCTCAATCACCAAATTGCCAAAATCCGAGAACACATCGCAGAATAAATCAAGCCGGTAAACAAGAGAATGAAAAAACCATATCTGGGAAGATGATCCTTACCTCAACAAGCTGAACCGATCAGATAAACAACCGCCTAGGCGCCTCGAGATGCCCGAAGACAAGTCCGGTGATTTCCGAGGAAACGAGATAGGGTTTTCGGAGAAATCTAGGGTTTATCGACGATTCGAGGGAAGAAGAACGGTAAACGAGTCAACCATGAATCTGGGAGAGAAAGAGAGAGGAGGAGAGATTGATCAGGCCCTCAACAATTTTACGTCAAGCAAAAAAAACGAAGAAGGGGAAACTATAGCGAGAGGCGGATCGCTATACACGGGACGGGACGAGAGGGGTTTGATCTAGTGCGGTCGGGTGTAGAGATTGATCCAATCTTATTGGGCCTTCGTCTGTTGATCCGTCTCTCTTTGGGCCGTTATTGTATTTGAGCCTACCTTAACTGGTCTTGGACCAATCCCTATTATCTCGATTGCTTCTATTTTAATTATAAAACATCGATTTATATGCACATATTTTAACCAAATATTTACAAATGGGCATATATTGTTAGAATATTTTTTAAAATTTACTCGGTTAATGTGATTCAATATTTGGTTTAAATTTCAGATTTTGTTACGTTAGTTATTATTGAGTCATTATCATTTAGTGAATGGGTCTAAATTAAAATTTCTGTAAAATTAGGGATACATATGTAAATAACAAAAGTTTAGGGGTGGACGTTTCGGTTCGGCTCTTCGGATCTGGACCGAACCGAACCGAAAAAACGGTACTTTTCCCGATCCGAAACCGTCTTCAATTTCCGAACGGTATTATTTTTAGAGAACCGAATTTTTCCGGAACCGAACCGAACCGAACCGAATTTTAAAAAATCCCGAAAAACTAATATTTTTAAAGAAAATCTATCTTTTTTTAATAAAACTCGGAACCGAACTGAACCGATACCGAACCGAATCGAACATAATATAAAAACCGATTGGTATCTATTTTTGTAAAACTGAAAAAACCGAACGGATCCATTCTCATCCCGAACCCGAACCGTTTTCCGAAACGTCCAACTCTACAAAAGTGAAAGTTAGTCTGATGGACAATTTTAAGAAATGCGAGAATCTAAATTTCAATAAATGGGGTCCCTCTATATACATAAAATTCCTAAATTTTTCATGCATTGAGAAATATAAACTATACATAGATTCAGTTATACTTTTATGTAATTTCTTATGAATACTTCGTGTTGATTGATTTACACCGTTTTATAACATTTCACATATAATAACTTATAAGACCAATATATATACATGTACATTTGCCCCCGTCAAATTCTAAAAAGTCGTTTTTTTCATAACGAAAAGATTGGGTTTGTACCGTAATGAATTTCGTCTGTCGCTGAATTTTTAAAAATTATATTTATGTTATATATATATATATATATATATATATAACAATTTTTGAAGCGGAAATGATGTTTTTTAAACATATACGAGGAATTTGGATAATGATGTTAGAAATGTGTACTTAAGCAAAAGGGTTTGTAGGCTTAGCTGGAAAAAACAACTCTATTAATAATTTATTATTAATTAATAGTTATTTTAAATTAATTATATTCTTAATTGCATGTCCCATCATTACTTAGTTCGTGTTTAGGGTCACCGCTTTCTTTTGCCTTTTTTTCCCAGTTTTGAAGATGCGGTGCACTTATTTGTCGCCATAAAGCAAGGCATGAAGTCTAATGCTTATAATTAGTAATGGATATTTGGGCTCCTTTTACAATAACATATAATTTAATTTAGTGATAAGAAATATATTCAATTAATTTAAAAATCTTGTTAGTTTTCAATACAATTACACGGGGCATTATCTTCAATAATAATTTTACAGAAAAAGATTCATGTAAGCAAAAAGGAAATCTACCTCGGAAAATCGATTAAGAAATATGAAAGAAAAAAAAAATCAAATTTAAGATGACAGATCTCCAGTGGGAATTTTTGTTCCTTTGTCCCTTATTAAATTAAAAAAAATCAAAATATAATTTTAAAGAAGATTTCTGTTACTAAATTTCAGATGAAAACATAATTTTCATACATTTTTTTTTAATCAAAACGTATAAATTTAAATTAAACAGGCATATATATATCTGAATTGAAATGTTCATTTCTAACAAATTTAATGCCACGAGGATAACAATACGAAACATAACAAATCTTAAATTCAGACAACAAAAGAAGACACTCGGATTCGTGAAAAAAACCACATTGGTCGTTCACGTGGCAAAGCAAATTAAAATATTGCAAGTATCTCATCATATCTTGCTGTAAATTTTTTTTTATATATGATTAATTTTCGTTTCAAACCCTTTAACGATTAAATAAACAAAATTCCAATTGTTGAAATACCTAACGATTATAATTCCACGGTGTAATTAATTCCCTCGCCCGTTGCGGCAACGGTTGCTTCACGGCTCTCTTGTGACGATCGGACGTGTAAAACGGGTATGGGAAAACACGTCTTTGCATGTAAATTCTTAATATTAATCTTCAACAATATTGTTAAACTTACAAACATTTTTGTCATAAACAAATTTGAAAATTATAAAACTAACATATTTCTATCTATTAAAATTACAATACACGTTTTTATTTCAAATACTAGAGCCAATATTAAATTATCACTTATTTTAAAAAAATGTAAAAACAAACAAAAGCTTTTGTGTTAAAAATGTAAAAACTAATTTAATTTTTGTATTTAATTACATATTTCCATTGATTTTTTTTTCATTAACAAAACAAACCATAGAGATGGGTCACGTGATTTGTGGGTCTTATAGAATGGATCCACATGTGCACCCTCAAAATACAAAAGACAGGACAACATATATTATACATTGTTTTATACATACATCTAAACGGAAAAAAAAAAAACTAGAATTTGAATCTCTCTGTATATATGTATTATGTATATGTATTGGGAGTGCCAAGAGGGTGAAACTGAAAGTTATGGAAGTGTTGGGGTTAATTGAATATTTTTTGTTTAATTTATGTCTCAAGTCATAATAATGGCTTTTGAACTATGAAGTGCTCGTACGTACAAGGAAAAAATGGACAGACGAGACGAGAGATTCCGTCCGAGAGGTCAAAATATCGGCGAGCACCAGGAGCCAACGAACAATATAGCGACAACAAAAATGTTCGGCGGACACGTGTCGTTCTCTCGCCACTCGCAAAAAAAAGTATATTTTTTTATGAGTTATAATTTTTTTTTATTTTTTATTTGGTTAAAGTTATAATTTTTTTTATCATTCAACCATTGTATATTTTTTTTAAAATTCGAAATAAATACAAACTTTTAAGAATATAGACAATAATACCAAAGGTATTTCTTATCGATACAAATTATGTTTAAATTAACTTCATGATAAATTATCATATGATTCAAATTTTCTAATCTATTTCAGTCCGATATATTTTATCGTATTAATAACAAAAAAAATAGTTTATTTTCTGTCAAAATTATCAGACTATTTTAATGATATTATATATATATATGTTTGTTAAACCAACATACCATATTACATAAAATATAAAATTATATATAGTACCGCGCCGAAATAAAACACTAGTCTCATTCACATGACACTATGGCACATAACATAGATTACATGTTTTTTTTTTGTCTTTTATGTTTGAATATAGATACATTTATATATATTTAACTCTATTTAATAAATGGTGTCACCAAAAGGAATCTGAAAGGGAAAAAAATTAAATGGCTTATGGATACACAAAAGGGAATTTAAATAGTTAGCAAACACGATATTCAACTTGTGCGTGTAAAACTTTTCCAGTGTCCAACGAACTCCAACCCCAAAGCTCAAAGTCTCTCTCTCTCTCTCTCTCTCTCTCTCTCTCTCTCCACATTCAGCTTTGGGTTTCTAGAGAGAGACACACTCATTCTCTCTATGTCAGCCTGAAGCCGCAGAGACCGAGCGCAAGAGAGAGATTCTGGTGCGACTCATATCTTCGTTTTGATCTCCAGATCCTGCGCGTGCCCTAATTTCTCGGTCGCGTAACGGTCATCTTCAGGCGCCGCCATCCGAGCTCTCCTATGGTGGTTCTGCGTTTCAAGTTTCCTTATGGATCTCTATAACTGAGAAAAAAAAGTGCTTTATTCCCGTTGGAGAAAGCAGGACGGAACCGGATAGCTCGAATTTCCAGCGAGGGCTGTAGTACACTGGGAATCGTCTGTAAGTGCAAAGTGTGTGTGTGTGTGTGTTGTTTGTGTATGTATCTACGTAAGTGAATGTGAAGTGTGCGAGAGTTATGGCCGCGAATGGATCAAGGGCAGTGATGGTCTTTCCTTGTTTCTTGATTTTTTTTAATCTGGGTTTTCATAATCTGATCTGGTTTCTCCTGCTGTCGCTTGATTTCAGGTCCATTTGATTTTTCTGGGTCCGTGGAAAAGGAGAGAGATGCTGACTTGTATTGCTTGTTCGAAGCAGTTAAACGCCAACAATGGCGGATCTAATCGCGAGAAAGAAGAAGAAGAAGACGGAGTTGTTGCGACGCCCAGGACTAAGCAGGCAATTAAGACCCTGTCGTCCCAGGTAGAGCATCTCTCTTTTCGGTCGCTTTCAAAGAGCTGTTTGGTTTCAGGGAAAACGACGGAAAAGGAAAGGAATTCTGGGCGGGACCATGTTCGTTCAATTGGTTTTTGCTTGGAAGCTTAGAGCAAAAACAAGAAAAGTTTGTCGCTACCGTTTGTTTGAGATGGAACTCTTAGTTTTCACCAATCTGATCCTCGAGCCAAGTTGGAAACTTTCCACCGTTTGAGTTCCTGATCAAGTTTCCTAGATGCCGGATTTGTTCCGGAAAGAAAATCACGTTTGCTCTCTTAGTTACACAATTTAGAGCCAAAGCATATAAATTCTTTGATTCTTCCTTTGTGATTCCTGTTCATTCAGATAAAAGACATTGCAATAAAGGCATCGGGGGCATACAAAAACTGCAAACCGTGTGCTGGGTCATCATCATCAGACAGGAACTATGCTGATTCAGATGCTGCTTCGGGTTCTGGAAGGTTCCACTATGCATACCGAAGAGCAGGGAGCGCAAGCTCAACACCGAGGATTTGGGGGAAGGAAATGGAGGCTAGGCTGAAAGGGCTTTCAAGTGGAGAAGGAACTCCAGCTTCCATGAGCGGTCGGACAGAATCCATTGTGTTCATGGAGGAGGATGAGCCTAAGGAATGGGTTGCTCAAGTTGAACCTGGCGTTCTCATTACCTTCGTTTCATTGCCTCAGGGAGGGAATGATCTTAAGCGGATTCGGTTCAGGTAATTGTTTTCAACGTAGACCATTCTTGACAACAGTGTAGGATTTGGAACTGAGATATCATAACATTGTGGCATGTTTCTGATGTCAACTCTTGGTTGGATTGATCTGAAATTGGAGACAAGGATGAACGTAACCATAGACCCTTTACAGTGTCCTATCATAACCATATCACGCTCTTTGCTTGTGCTATGACTTCTTGATCTGACTTTGGGAGTCGATTTGTGTTTTCTCGTGACAACCTTGAGTACAACAATTGTCAATTTCATCAATAGCGAGAATTTTTGTGTTGGGATCTGGTGTTTCTTGCATTTTTTTTACAGTCCAAAGACGTGGTCCCAAATTCCCCCTTTCACACCATCCGAGAGAATTTGTTCAAGTTTTTTTTAGTTTGGGACTCTCACATTCCGTGCTTTCGATTTTACAGTATTTTGGTTTCTTACATGGGCACACTTGGTGAGAATTTGCTCTGTTTTTGGTTAAATTCACATTACGTAGTACGTACATGCAGTTTCACAGTATTTCGGTTTATAATTACACATAAATTCCTGATCAGGGCTTAGATTAGGACCGCGGATCTTGGTCAGGATTCCTTGTTCTTGCTGATTTTCTTTTTCGACTGTTAGCGCCATGCTATCTGTAAGTATTGAACCTGTGGATCGGAGGGGTTAATATTCAGTTTCTCCTCTTTTTTTGCAGCCGGGAAATGTTTAATAAATGGCAGGCTCAGAGGTGGTGGGCAGAGAACTACGATAAGGTGATGGAGTTATACAATGTCCAACAGTTCAACCAGCAAAGCGTCCCGCTTCAGACTCCTACATCCCAAGATGAGGTATTGTCTGATACATTATCTTCTTCCATGTCCGGTCATCGTTCTTGTTTTATAAAGCTCCATTATTAGCTCACATGAATCAAAACTATGATCTATGTTTATAAGTCTGCCAAGGAAAGTCCTGTAACTCCACCCCTGGACAAAGAACGTCCTCGGAACGTTCCTCGCACGGCGGCGGGAATCGGATACTACGAGTCTACTGGTCTTGCCTCGACGCCAAAACTCTCTAGCAACAAGACCGAGACATCATCGGTCGACGGTTCTGTAAGAAGTAGTAGCTATACATGTGATGCAAGTGAAGACATGGAAACCGAATGGGTGGAACAGGACGAGCCTGGAGTCTACATTACTATCAGAGCTTTGCCTGATGGCTCTCGCGAGCTTAGACGTGTTCGCTTCAGGTCTGTAAAAACTTTCGATCATCTACGTTTTCTTTAATTAGACAGAGATTTAAGATTAAGAACCCACATTGATTACACCACACAATCCACTTCTACTTCCTTCCCCATGATGATGATGATCATGGAGTTTTTAACCATTCTAGAATCAGATTTTAACAACTTCGACATACACCATAGGAGCACTAAGGCCAGTGCACGCACAGCCACGTACAACTAAGGGTGAGTTCGGATCAGGTATCCAAGATGTTTGGGCCATCTGGATCCGAATCTGTACCCGAGTGTCTCGGGTCTCATTAGAAATTATCTGATCTCATACCCATTTGATCAGATAACTGAAACAATACTCGGGTACCCGCACCCGAGGAGGCTTCTATATAGAGCCCTAGGTTTTTATGCAACTTCTTTATTTACTGAACATCAAGTCGCCGTGTTTAATACCCGTCTCAAATCTAATTACTCAGACCCGAACCCAATTTTCTGACGACCAAACCCGATCTCATCTTATACAGTAGTCGGGTAACTGAAATTCGGGTTTTTTGGTCCAGCACTACAGGCCGTACTTGCTCATCAGGACGGTATTTTTACTTGTTTTGCAGCCGGGAGAAGTTCGGGGAAACGAATGCAAGGTTGTGGTGGGAGCAGAACAGAGGTCGGATACAACAGCAATACTTGTGATTCCCCCCCACCCATTCACTTTCTTTGCTTCTAGGAAAAACCAAACGCAGAGACCAGAGGGAGAGGGCTAACTTAGTTTCAGTTTTCATATGTCTGTGGGGAGCTCTTCTGTTCTGTTCTTTCCCTTTTTTTTTTTTGTCTTTTTTAACATATATATGTTAATTATTGTTTGGGTGGATACTACTATATTGGTGTTATTATTGTTATTTATATGCTACATTATATAACAAATTTATTAATTTCTTTGTTAGAAATCAGCTAACGTAGTTTCAGTTTTCATTGGGTTGGTGATTGTGGAGCTCTTGTGTTCCTTTTATTTTTGTTTTGTTATTTTAATATATATATATATATATATGCCGATTATAATTTGGGTGGATATTATTGCCGTTGTTATTAATTTTGCTGCATTATAATTTTTTTATTATCTTTACTACATATCAACTATAATGTTAACTAATTGAGCTTATATTGATATATGGATTTGACAAAGCCTATCTTTTTATCAAATGGCATATGCTAATCTTTTAACGTTTTTTTTTTTAAAATTCGAGATTACATATATCAAAATAAAATAAAATGTGCATTTACAAGTTTTATATTTCATCTCTCGGCCGTAAACTCCAAGGGTGAAACGGTCATTTTGACATTTTTGAACTAAATTTTCCAGTATTTGACTTTGACATGTGAGAAAAACCCTCAGATTTCCAAACCCCATATTACTTACACTTCCATCTCCTCTTTAAATTATTCTCTTCTGAACACGAAACGAAACCCTAGTTCCCTATCTGATTTTAGGGTTTAAGACCAATCATGAATCCTCTCTGACTTGCCCAAATCTTAATCCCTTTTTATCTGATTCTCCAATCGGTTCTCGTCTGCTGTCTTTGGGCTTTCATTTTCGACATTTCTGATTTTTTCGATCCGACGGTGGTTCTGGTCGGAGATGGTGAGCGGTTCCAGAACCGGGGGTAGTTCAGCGACTGGAATTGACGAGGGAGTGAGAAAGACGATTAAGTCGATACAGGAAGTTTTGGGTAATCACTCCGACGCCGATATATACGCCGCCTTGAAAGAGGCTAACATGGACGCTGACGAGACTGCTCAGAGGCTGCTTCTGCAAGGTCTATCCCTGTCTCTCTCACTCTGTTACGTCTCTGCTTTGACGGCAGCTAGGGTTTTCTTTCCTCCGGCATACATTTTGTTTCAAGGGTTGTCCTTTTTCCACAGGTTTCTCATTTTCGTTCGAGTTCTTATTGGGATCACAATGAATGCTGCAGCATCTTGTTGTTGTCTGTGTTATTTACAATCTCGGGTTTCAAGTTTCTTGCTCCTAGAAAGGAAAAATATTGCGAAGTTTTGTGTTTTGTACTTTGCCATGTGTTGATTGTGTTTCAGGGACTTGTGAGATTTTTCTAATTAGACAGATGTTTGTGTTAGACTTAGACCCTGTCCCCCATTCATATATCTGCCATACTTTTGGGAATTATGAGCTATTATCTGTATGGATTATGGAATAAATTTTATTCAGTGGTTCCCAAATTTCTGGTTGTGAGATTGAATTTTGTTTCAGATTTTTTTCCTATCATAATGCAAATTCTCCTTGTGTTTGTTGTTCATTTTGGCTTTTAGCATAGTTCAAGTTTTGGCTTCTAAAGCTCTTCTCTTTGTCTCAGATACATTCCATGAGGTGAAGAGAAGAAGGGACAGGAAGAAAGAGGTAATTTCGCAAACACATGGCACTGTCTTATATTGTATGTCTGGCTGCACGGATGAGGAAGCCGGTGGTAGTGATGGAAGGGTTGATAGTTTCAGTTGCAGGTCTGGTCTTACATCTCTAGGGTGTGTTGCTGCATTAGTTTTGGTCTATGTTAAGTGAATCTCCAAAGCATAATTTACTTGTTATTAAAATTGTATCTTTTTTGGTGGTTTCCAAGTAATTTGGAGAGAGTGAAAGATTTCAAATCGTTTTCTGTCTGCTCAGAGATCTACTGATCCCCTGACCCATATTTTGAATCTTTGGAAGATGATTAATCTCTTTTTTCTCTCTGTGTTTGGGTTCATTTTGGAGGTTAGCTTCTTTGGATGTTGGTCATGTGAAAAGGGGTTGAAGCTCTGTCTTATATAACTTCATATTGTTCAATTCATGTGCTTTTGGTTCAGGATGCGGTATTTGATGGTCCCGCCAGTAGGGAAAAACCTTCTGATGATGCTGACAGTGAAGTGAAATTTCGAACTCAGCCTGAACGTAATGTTCGTAGAGGAGGCTATAGTCGTGGTTCTTTTTCACGTGGCACTGCTCCTCGGCATGCATTTTCTCGGAATTCTACTGCTGGTAACTCAATACCATGTTTATTCAAGTATAAAATTTCTTCTGTGTGTATGTGTGAAAGTCTCTTACTTGTTTTACTTATTTTTTAATCGATGCACGAGGAAAATGATCATAGAACTGTTCTGCCGAATGCAACTGGTTGCAGGATATGAATTTCTCATTTCTTGATCACCCCCTGATCAAGGAAAATGGTTTGCTCGTGGTGCATATTATGCTTACATTTATACAGATTCAAATGGTTTCTACATCTTTGGAATGATGTAGGAGCCTCAGTTTTCATGAGATCTACTGACGATATCCATAGAAGCTTTGGTTTGTTCGATTTGTGAATTGATGGTTAGTTTCTTGCTAGTGCAGGAACAAACAGAGAGTTTCGTGTTGTTAGAGACAACAGGTCTAATCTGAACGTAGATGGAGAATTGAAGCATTCTTCTACCTGGTCTCCTGTATCAAACATTGACAAAATGCCCACCAATGTGAATGAAAAAGGGTATAATTCTGTTAGCATATTCTATCTGGGCAATATTCTAATTCTAGCTTATTCTGTTAGCACTTAGCATGCCTTGTTATTTTTCTGATACTTGTGGAACGACAGAAGTAATGCTTTCTTGGGTTGTCAGTGTTACCTCAACAGAAAGTTCTTAGATTAGTTAAGTTTCTTGCTAAGAGTTGGGAGGTTAAGATTCTTGGGAGAATATGCCATCTTGTTATGTGGCAAAGGGCTTTTGGGAGCTGAGATGGGATAAGTATGTTATTCATGTTCAGTGCCCCAGTGCAGTTCTGAGTAAATAATGGATTAGGAATGATTTCCCTTCATCTCGAGTGTCCAACAAATTTTTTATTGCCCTTTATTGTCAGCAGAGAGTTCTGTTGAAGAAGCAAAGCATGAACATGGTTTTGTTTTATGATTTGCCAGCTCAGCAGGTGGCTCAGGCAATCAGCAGCCTTCTGGAGATCGAGATTCAGTTCATATTTCTGATATATCTGTGAACACACAATCTAGGCAGCCTGATGGTGATGCTTCATTGCCTGGTGCTAGCAAGAAAGAACACTCTAAGGAAAAGCAAACAGCGCAAGATGCAACTTTGCCATCAAGCAATTCTGTTGTTGGGGTATATTCATCTTCCACAGATCCAGTTCATGTGCCATCTCCTGATTCTAGATCATCACCTATTGGAGCTATAAGACGTGAAGTCAGGGGTGGAAGTTTTGCTGGAAAATCTTCAGAAAGTGTTGTCAAAGATTCGTCAACACCTGCTGGATCTTTTCCACGTGCACCTCTGAGAAAAGATGGGGCTCCACAAGCATACCGGCCGTTTTCCCCAATTTCAAAGTTTGATAAACTCAACCAAACTACTGGACGAGAGTCTGTCTTGCCGAGTGGTGCTGCTGGTAATAGATCTCTCGTGAACAGTCACCATGGCAATAGAGGCAGTCAATATGTTAGAACACAGCAGCAAGCTGGTGGTCATCAAAGAGGTAACTTTCTTCATACATCTATGGGTATTCATGAAGTAAATGGGTCATAGTTGTAATACTTCGAGGAAGCTTGATTGATTCCTGCTACCATGTTACATATAAAAAATGGAAGTCGCTATTTCCTTCATTTCATGCACGCTTTTTAATCAGAGACCGTTTGATTATTAGTTAAAAATCTCTGTAGTATTCTCTTCTACAGTTCCATGAGGTGTTCTATTCCTTTTTGGATTTGTCTGTTGAAAAAAGCGGTTGCAATAAAGTTTTTTCTTATGACTATGAATACTTTACGTTTTGGTAGACTTTATCAACTTGACTTTTATGCAGCAGTCTCACAGAACAAGGAGTGGAAGCCTAAATTAAACCAAAAATCTTGTGGGAATAATCCTGGAGTAATTGGAACACCTAAAAAGGCATCTGCTGCTCCCGCTGATAGTTCTATCAACCTGGAATCAGAAGCGGTTAAGTTGCAAGATAAGCTTTCACATGTTAATATCAGCGAAAGTCAGAATGTCATCATTGCAGAACATATCCGTGTCCCAGAGACTGATCGGTGTCAGCTAACTTTTGGTAGCTTTGTGCTGGAGATTGATTCTTCCAGGATCTCAGCATCTGGATTCCAGGAAGCATGCTTGCCAGAAGAACATGAATGTGAATCTGCTCGTAGGTATGTGCCTGTAGTGGTGGTTGTTTCTGCATTCTGCATTTTGGATAGAACATGAGACTGTTGCAACATTTGGGTACCAATGGTTTCTCTTAGAGAATATGTTCCCAAGTAACATTGCAATATTTATGACAGTTTGCAGCTTGCTCCTCCTGAGGCTTCAAATGATGGTGCTCCGTGCACCATGCCTGTTGCTATTCTTGATGAACAAGTTATAAATTCTGGATCTGGTTCTGGCTCGCCATTCTCAACAGCATCAGAGCAACAATTTCCTGAACAAAAAGAGGATTCTAGAACCTCTCAGAACTTGGATGAGTATGCAGGGATCGAATTGCTCCATGGAAACAGTCCAACTTTAGAGTCAAAACAGCAGCAAGATACTCATACACTGCAAAATTTTTCAGTGAGTATCTTATTGTTGCAACTTTACAAAATTCATAGTGATATTGTTGGTCTTGTAACTCTGTTCTGTATGTTGCTTGATCTCAGATGATATCCGCAAAAACAATTGCAAGGACTATATACCTGTTAACAACTGTTTCTGGTAAAGGTTTTATCTGATTATGTGCATTTCCTCTCGAACAGGCATATGATCCCCAGGCTGGTTATGATTTGCCGTATTTCAGACCTTCAATGGATGAAAACATTCGGGGTCAAGGATTTCCATCTCCGCAGGAGGTAGTTTTTCTCTGTGTTGAACTAAAAATCAAGTTGATGCAAACTAGCATAGTCTTAGTTTCCTTCTATACCATTTTAGAATAGATACATGAGCTCCTGAAATTCATCAGGAAATTATCCATTTTTGAATACCATCTTTATCTGTGGCACCAATTGTATCTTGATTTCTTGTCAATTTACAAGCCGTGAAAATTAATCATGTCCCTGTATTTATGTGACAGGTACTTAATGCACAAAACACCATCCCTACTTCCACAATTCCAATGTTACAGCAGCAACAAGCTCAGATGGCACAGCTTTACCCACAGGTTCATGTTTCTCATTTTCCAAACCTTATGCCGTACCGTCAGTTCCTCCCCCCGGTTTATGTCCCCCAAATGCCCATGCAAGGATACTCTGGTAACCCAGCAGCATATGTGCACCCCTCGAGTGGCAACAGTTACGTTCTGATGCCTGGAGGCAGTTCTCATCTTGGTGGAAATGGCATAAAGTATGGGATCCAGCAATTTAAACCGGTCCCAACCGGTGGTCCCATGGGTTTTGGGAGTTTCAACAATCCTAATGGATATCCGATTAATTCACCCAGCATAGTTGGTAACGCTGTTGGGCTTGAAGATTCGTCACGTATGAAGTACAAAGACGGAAGTATTTACGTTCCAAATCCTCAAGTAAGGATGAGTGTGTGTTTTCTTTTGACAAGCATAGGAGTTTTTGCTTGTTAGCTTTCATTCATTCAAGTTTGATATGGTTTTTTATTGATTTGACAGCAGGCTGAGAGTTCTGAAATCTGGTTGCAAAACCCAAGAGATCTGACTGGTCTACAATCTCCACCGTATTACAATGTTGCCGGGCAAACACCTCACGGTGCATATTTATCAAACCATACAGCACATCCATCTTTCGATGCTGCTGCTGCTGCGGCTCAATCATCTCATATGCAATTCCAGGGCCTTTTCCACCCGACTCAGCCCGGTGCAATGGCGAGTCCACACCATATGGGGCCTGGACTGGGTGGTAATGTTGGAGTTGGGGTCACCCCCTCTCCTCCTGTGGCTCAAGCGGGAACTTACCAGCAACCTCAACTCGGTCATATGAACTGGCCAACAAATTATTAACAAATCTAACTTGTTTTTACATGTCTAATGGAGATCATAATAGCCAAAGAAAGTATTTTACTCTCCTTGTCAACTGCCAAACTCTGTTTATCTTCTTTATTGAATGCATAAATCTGTTTTTAATCACTTTTCTACCAATGGTTGTCTGCTCCCAGAATCTCTTCTTTTACTGCCACAATCGCAGGTATCAAGCATAGATGCACCGTGGATCAGTTCTCCCAGACTTGGTATGTTTCTTTCCATTGAACCATGGCCTTAACATAGATATTGTTGCTCTAGTTTTGGTCAAGAGTCAAATTATTGTGAAAAGCTGGATGGTATCCCTGCAATGCATGTGTCTTATGCCTCTTTTGGAATCTGTCTCTTTTCTCTTTTTTACCTCTCCTGGTGGTGATCTGATTTTTGTTTTGCCCCATGAAAGGGTTCCTTCCTGGGGATGTGAAACATTTTGTTGCTTTGGCTTTCCTGTTGTTATCAATATTTTGAGGCAGGGAGAGAGAGAGAGAGAGAGAGAGAGAGAGAGAGGAGTTTGTGTAGTAGTAGTTGTTTCTGTGTCCTCTTTTTCCTTAGTGTGCTTTTCTTTCTTGGGATCCCCAAACATCTTATGCTTTCTTTTGCCTATGTTTCATGCCCCTTTCCCTAATTTTCATAAAGCACATATATTGGTCCTTGAGCTTGACTGGACTCTTTGCATTGCCTGATAATGTGAACCAGTTTTAATCATAGTATAGTATATACAGTTGTAAATGTCACAGACTGTCAAGGTGTGTTTTTAGATTTGATCATGGATTTGATAACCTTTTATGTATATTGTTTATGTTATTGTTATTGTTGCATACCCTGGCATTGGTACAATGCCATTATGACAGCAAACAGATTAGAATCACATTCAGAATTTTTTATTTTTTTATTTGTAATGACATTTTGAGAAGTAATGCTTTGGGTTAAAGCTAGAACCAAGGGGCATGTGCCTACTACTACCCCTTTTGCTTAAAGCCTAATTTGTACGGACACTTGAAGTTGGTTTTAGCTTAAGCACTTGAAGCTAATCTCTCCCCTACTCTGTTGAAATGATTGCTCTGTTTGAGATTCTTTTCTTCGGCTTCAATGATTTGGAGTAACTAACCCTTTTATCTTTCACCTTAATTAATGTCATGGATTTGAAGAGTGATTAGACAATTCCGTGGAATGTTTTAGAAGCATTTAGCCAAATCTGAATTAAATAAGATCATAATCGAAAAACATTAAATGAAAACAGATTTTTTTTTAGAAAATGAACATGTTTCTATAAATGGAAAATTGAATTGAACCAAGTAACACTCGGATTAAGTCGAATATTGGTATTAAAACTAGATTGATATAATTTTTACGAATTTCAAAACAAAAAAAAATTCAAACCAAAAAAATAATCAAACTAAAAAAATAACTCAGTAGGGGGTTATGTTAGATGGTGACCCACGTGTTTAATGAAGCCTTGAGGGGAGAATGATGGGCAATTAGTCATTGTCTTCCTAATTAGGCTTATTTACCATAATAACCATTTTTTTTAATAAGTCCAAAGTTTAATGATATTAGAGATTGGAGAATAATAAAGCATGATTTGTTACTTTGACATCAATCAACATGTTGAAATGAAACTGATGCCTTAGACTTGAAGGTTTAGTTTTGTATTTGGCCATATTAGCCTACACATGACATTAGGGTGTGGTTTGGTACATTGCCTTTTGACTTTGTGACATAACGAATACAATATGATGCGCTTACACGAAGTTACACACACACATACACATATACACATACATATACACACACATACACATATACACACACACGTCTTATGTGTAAGAATGAATAGTAGAAGTGTACGAGCAAAATGGGTCCCGTTAAAGAGAAGGCTATAAGTGAGGAGTTTCGTGGATTTGAAGGGACGATCATATGTGTGTGACCTTCTCTAAATAAATAAAATAATGTAAATCGTGTATATATATATATATATATATATATATAAGTACATAGGATATACGTACGGTTGCCAGACTATATATATATATATATATATATTCTATGTCGAATTAATCAAATCGCGCATCTCCTTAATCTGTACTCATGCCTTCCGTTATTTATTTATTTATTTAATTATGTTACCTAATCACCTACGGTGGTTATTAATCTTATTGTTAATAACAATATTATTATTTTATCAATATTTGTGTCCCTCTTGAAAGAAAAAAAAAAGAAGCTTAATCTTAGCCCACGAGAGTGATCATGATGCAAATGAGCATCCATTAACTTTTTAATCATGCATTCTTTCTACTCTCTCTGAAATATTGTTTATTTTTCGTGAAAAGGATAAATTAAAACTTTATTATTTTAGAAAACGTGTTGAAGTTAAATACAAATTATAAAATGTTAGAGATAAGGTAATTTTATACTTTTGGTCCTTAATACATATATTCGATGACCATTTCTGTTAAAATATGTAATATCTTGAAGACCCACACCAGGCTAATTCGAAACGGATTTTAACCGAAGACAAATATTAAAAACAAAGAATAACAGCGTAGAGTTTACGGATATACATACATACATACATACATACATACATACATACATACATACATACATACATACATACATACATACATACATACACACATACATATGTACATACATACACACATACATATGTACCATCATCTTTGTTGTGGTCATCATCATGATGATTGGTACATTGAGGATATGAACCGAACGTATGCATATATATATATACATATGTATGTATTATACCAAAGATATTGCGGCTGAAAGTTACAAGAAAATTATATAATATTGAGGCTCTTTTCGTTAGATAACTGTATATTTTTTATTTAGCTTTACATATCAATCACATGCGGTCTTTGATTACTATATTAATATTTTTCGTACAAACACATCACACGTTAAACTTCTCATTATATATATCTTCCATATAACAATTTAAATATCTCCGTAATGAAACCTGCGTTTTAAAATTTACCGGATCTAAAAAAATTTATTTAATATGGATTGTAATATTTTTTTTATTAATAATACTAATTAAATTATCATCAAAATATATTATTTTTAAGTAAAAATAATTATTTTAAAAAATTCTACCGGTAGGACATCCTATAATTACACTGTTTTCACCTACATCTACGAAGATATAATTATACGGTTTAACATTTATGCATGGATAAAATTGATATTATATTAAAAAACACAAAATGTATATTATACATATATATATACACGAATTATAAATAATTTTTGTATTTTTTTTAATTCTCATAATAAATTTAATATTTTTAACTCATAAAACTGCAAGCTTATTAATATCGAGAAAACAGGAAGGCATGGTCTGCCATTTATTTAATAACTAATATATATATATATATAAAATTATATTTGATTAAGTGGAAACCAAAAGGTGAAAATAATTGGGGACAATTAATGATTTCAAAGTAAAATGGTAAAAATAAAGGATTGTTTTGTGGGAAATAGAAGACAAGATAGGGATTTGGACAGTGAAAACAATCCAATTGGCTAAATGGAAATAAATAAAGAAACGGAAAAGCAACATAAAAGAGTTATAAATTACCAAAATTTGAGCAGAATCATCATGTATCCTGGTGACAAAAATATTCAAAACAATTTATATAATATTTAAATTTCGACAGCGAATCTAAAAACGATGATGATAAATAACATGTAAGATATATTTTTTTATAATAATATATGCTTAATTAATTTTGGATATTTTGAAATTTTGGTTTCGAATCTTTTAGTTTTGTAAAAAAAAATCGGGTTTTTATTAAATTATTTTTAAATGAGATTCAATTAAATATATTTATTATTGAATACGATATAATTGTTTTTATATGCCTAAATCAAATTAACAACCTTGTATATAATTATCAAATAGATATTCCCGTTTAGGTTAATGAATCTTAATTATATCTTTTATGACCTAAAAATTTCAAAATTTTATTATAAATCGTATTATTTAATTTTATTGGTCGTATAGGTGGAATTAATCAAGGAAAAATCAACACTCCTTTAATAACTATTAAAAAAAAAAGTTAAGATAGTGGTGGGTCACTTTTGTATAGTGAAATTTAGGCGATGTTTACTGTACGAGCTGCATAATTATAAACCTCTTCTC
Organism: Tarenaya hassleriana; assembly: GCF_000463585.1. NCBI lineage: Eukaryota > Viridiplantae > Streptophyta > Magnoliopsida > Brassicales > Cleomaceae > Tarenaya > Tarenaya hassleriana. The sequence continues at coordinate 509,226 of NW_010965696.1, forward strand.
TTGTAATAAAATCTGATGTTTGTTATTAAGCCTTAATTACATGTCCTAATCCCGCTTTCCATGTCTAATCAGCGTCATTATACTGTTGGTTTGCTGATGTTTTGTCCTGCTAATTAACATTAATTACCATATCATTAATATATGATGTCTTTCTTTTGTTTAATTATTTTCGATTAATTTTATATAAAATTTAAGCAACTTGAGCATAATAGATCAATCTACCCCGAAGATCATGTGTGATTTCCCTTTGTCTGCTTTGCGACGAAGAACTTTTCGTATTTATGGAGATAAAATTAATAAATATTTGTTTTATTTTCATTGGCGTGCGAGAAATTTTGTGGTAATATTACGAAAATAATAACTTGAAAATAAGCGAATCCGAATATAACCGAATCGAATCCGAATCGAAACCCGAATTGGCCACCCTAGGTGGTGGCTATGGTTTCGTAATCTTTTGATTCGATTGTTTTTATTTTTGTAAAATATATATCTACTTAGATTTTATACCGGATTTTGTTTAGTTGACTTCTATTCGAGTTCAATTTTTATTAATAGAAATATTCTTTTTTTTTAAACATATTTTCATTTAAAAATTCGTATTCAATCTAGATAACATTATGATATGTTATTCGCTGCCAATTAAAAAGGGTACGGAATAATTTGGCACAATTTTGATGCAACATATAGTGGTTTGCAAAATTATTGATGTTCATGAGACTGTTGCTTGCTTTGGTGTTATGTTACAAAAGGAAAAGGTCAAATTATGGGTTCGAACGTCTTTAGCCCTCAAAAGCTTCTTCTAATTAACACCATATTTCATTTCACAATTCATCAATTATTTTTATTTAAAAATATATATATATATATCATTCCAAAGAAATTCCTCCAAATCTCCAACACTTTCTTTTTCACATTTGCCGTATTTTATTTGAAAATCCGTCCTCTAAATTAGTTGTATAGCCTATTTTATAAGGGTACAAGCCAAAAGTCCATTGTTGTATTTTATAAAGAAAATATGTCTTGTGGGAAAATACAAAAAAAAAAGGCTAAATTTTTTAAAAGTGTGAGATAAAAACAGCCTAATATATATTTTCCAAAAACTGTGGAGTTTTTGTTGGTTTGAAAACTTAAGTACAAGTCCTAGCCATTGTTATTTTTGGAAAATATATATTAGGCTGTTTTTGCACTCTTGTGGTGTTTTTATTTTATTTTCTGTATGTTCGTATTTCAGATTTTACTTCCCATTTATATGTTTTTGTAAAAAAAAAAGTCATCCCTTTTTTGTGTAAGTGAAAATATTTGTGTATATATATAAAGAGTGTTTACAGTAGATTAGAATACTAAAAATTGTTTTAAATAATTGTTTATTATCATCAAATAAAAAATATTATAATGATAACATTGCAGTTTACACAGTTTAATTAGTGCCTAAAAAGAAATAAATGAAGAACAAAGATGCTGTAATGGACCCAATTTCAATATTGAATTTGCTGTAATTAAGAATCTCATATCATATCTTCCATTTTGAAGAGAAAAAAAAATGCAAATGAAAATATTAAAAAACAACCACACTTATCACGAAGGAGAAGGAACAACTTTTCTCCTTTTGAAGTAGGCAACGATTTAAGTGAATCTTTTGGTCGTCGTGTCAAAATTTTTTTTTTAAAAAAAGGCAATGGTGTCGTGTTCTGTTCTGTAATGAAGATATGAAAATCCCTTAATTATTTAGTTAAGACAAATTTCTAAAATCACCATTTTGTCGCCACGTCATCATTTACAGCCTGGCATCTCGGAATAACGCTTAGAAAGTTAAATCCTTCATGAACCCCCGATTTTTTTTTAAACAAATATTTGGTTTTCTGCAATGATAATAATTCATAGTTTTTTTGTATAACGAGTTCATTCACTTCTTCGACCGGACTAAATCTATTCTAGATCCGGAATCAACCTTTGTATATGGGCTATTTTAGTTCATAAATTACATCAATTTCCACCCGTGAAATCGAACGCATGAATTGAGAATGATTTTATCATCTTTCATCCACTGGATCATCAATTGTTGGGTATGATAATAATTCATAGTTACATATAATATTAGAAAATTTCACAAAAGACACGGGTTTTGCAACATGAAAATTAAGAATGAAAAACTAAATTTGTTTATGAGTCCAAATCTAAAACGTAGAACTGCAAACAAATACTTTATCAAAATCAAAAATAGATAATTAATGAAATAATAACTATTACCACATTAGGATGAGTCTCGCGCGTATTCGGACGGGAGAATTATAAGACGAAGAAAAAACATAAAGTAATTTTTGGGCCCGAATAATAAACTGTCGAAAATGCCACGTGGCAATGATTACAACTTGTCTGTGATAAGACCCCGCCACTCTTCCCCTTCCCACCCTCTTTTAAAACACACACCGCCAAAGAGGCTCTTCTCCGTCTCCTCACAGGCAGGCGTGCCCTTCTCCTCCTCATTAGCCATTACCCTCTCTCTCTCTCTCTCGACCTCCATTACTGTGCTCTCAAGCTTTTTCACACTTTTCCAACACTATCATCCCTTCTTCATCTCCATAAAACCTCGTTCATGGAGCCCTGGGATCGACCAAAACCCTCCAGATCGCATGATCGTTTCCGAAGCCGCAGAGATAATCCTTCCTTCTCCTCCACTCTCCTTGACCAAATCTACCGCTCCATCGACGACGACGGCGACTCCATGAGGAAGAACAAGCAGCTCCACGACGACAAAATCCTCCCCCACCGCCGATCTGTCGCCGCCGATTTCGACAGATCCGCCGCTCCCAGGAGTACGGACTCCGTTTTCTTCAAGCACTCCAGCTCCAGCTCCTCCGATTCCAGCGGGTTCTCCTCCTCCGAGTCCGATTCCTTCTACGGCCGCTCCAGATCGTCGCCGGCGAAACCGATTCGGACGGCCGTTGAGAGGCTCGACCGGTCACCGGTGCAGATTCACCGATCCGGCGTCCAGAAACAGGAGCTCGGGAGCTTCCTCAGAACGAAATCGAAGGCGTTGAAGATGTACAGCGAGTTGAAGAAAGCGAAGCAGCCGATCTCACCCGGTGGTCGCCTCGCTAGCTTTCTCAACTCGCTCTTCACCGCCGGTAACGCAAAGAAGCTGAAGAAAGTTTCCACCGCCGGTAACGCAGCGTTATCCTCGTCCACGTGCTCCTCCGCGTCGTCATTCTCCAGATCATGCTTGAGCAAAACGCCGTCGTCTTCCACCGGAAAATCCAAAAGATCCGTACGGTTCTGTCCCGTTAGCGTTATCCTCGACGAAGACTCGCGCCCTTGCGGCCACAAGAGACTGCACGAGAAGGAAACCAACCCTAACCAAAGCCGCAGCTTCAACCTCGACGAGCTCGAAATCCACGCCATGGAGGAAAATCGCCGCGTGATCGAAGCCGCCAAGGATCTTCTGAGAAGTTACCAGATGAAGAAGAAGAAGAATGATAGGTCGTCGACGGAAGATACACGCAACGTCGGCGTTATCGCCATGGACGAGGACGAAGATGACGCGGCGAGCTGCGCGAGCTCCGATCTGTTCGAATTGGATAATCTGTCGGAAATAGGGATCGAGAGGTATAGAGAGGAGCTTCCCGTGTACGAGACCACGCACCTGAGCACTAATCGAGCCATCGCCAGTGGCTTGATCGTGTAATAAATGGTTAAATCATATGTTCAATGCTAATTAGTCAATTTTCTTGGTCTTAATCTATCATTAGTAAAAATCGGTTTGGGGTGTTTTAATTTAGTTAATCCACGTCAGATAAAATTATTTAATTACATCCTTCTTCCAAATAACTATATATAATTACGGGGAAGTAAATTATAAATGGAGGTTTAAATTTTTTTAACTAAACTATATTTACGGAGTTTAAATTTGAATGTAAATGAAATTATTGGGTAATTAATCAGGTGATTAAATTATTCAAAATTAAAAAAGCGGCAATCTAAGGAAGAACCAAACGGAAGAAAACGGGGAAATCTTCGTAAGGTGGAGATGAAAAAAAGTGAAAGGCAGGTTTTCCACCCTATTGTCATCAATTAGAAGAACAAAAGCCATCAACTTTTTTTTTCCCCTCTAACCTAATGGGATCCACCAAAAAAAAAATTATAATCATTATTCGAATTTCACTGCTATAAATACTATTCATATACTTTATTAAATCATTCATTTTGCAGTTCAACTTAACTATTCTCGTTGACACACACATCAAAATATGTACGTACATGCATATATACACTATATATATGAGGAACATATTATACTTATTTCTTGGTTGAAACTTGACACGCAATAAATGGCCTTGCGAATTTACAGAAAAAAAACTTTAATATATATATATATATATATATATAAAGAGTTGCTAAAGTAATAAAATTTGTTGAAGAGAGGGTAAATTTTGTGGCAGACAAGGTTGGAAGCAGGTTTTCTTTGTTTCTTTGTCTCTATCTCTCTTTGTGATGTCTTAAGTGATTAAAGTGTTAAAGATTTGATTTGATGCTAATAATTATGACCATTAAGATATAGGAACCAAAACAAAAAAGAGTGAAAAGAGAGAGACACACACTACACGGTCTCAAATTTCATGGACAAGAGTATCCGATATATTTGATTCTTTGCGAATTTCATTATGTCCGAATTTGATTGGCTTGTTAATTATAGCCCTAATTTAGCATACATATATATGTATATACATACATACATACATACATACAAACACACACACATGACATTAAACAGATGCATTACCATACGGCATAATACGTATACCCTAATTAATATCATAATACACAGTTGAAAACATCAAGAAAATTCTATTTTCATTGATATTAATAATCCTGTTAAAAAAAGAAAGGATATATTAATTTAGTTTTACTATTAGTAATCCTATATAAGAGATTAGATAAATATTTGGGGGACCATTTTTCCTCACCTTTTCTTTTGCTCTTCAACTTTCTTAATTAATCGATTAGTTTATCTATTTATTGCGGGAAATTTCCGCGTACAACAGTCTAATTGAGATCTTCCTCGATTAAGTAGCCCACAATCCGGATTATAATAATGTTAATTACCTAATTTAAAAAGGATTTTTCGTCCTTTTGTATATTGCGTGTGAACATATTCCTACATATACATATATATATATATATGTATATATGTGTGGGGAGGGATCCTTTTGTTCACGGTGGGTGAAGTGCGGGAGTTGCAAAGTGACAATCTAATCATGAGAGTAACGTGCAAAATTATCACATTAGTTCCAAAAATTGACACTAATGACCAAAATTAAACAAAAAATATATATTATTGTATGGGTCAACATTTTTGTTACAAAAATTCAATGGACCGTTAGAAATCTATAAAATTTATAAAGAAAAAAAAAAGAAAATTGGGAACCTATCTCCCAAAATTTTGTTTATATACGCACTCACAACTATTTATAGCCGTTGATAACATTTGTTGTTTGGATTTTATTTAGAAACAATTTATTTTTGTTTGATAACAATACAAACATACCATGGAAATATATATGACTGATATATATATATCCATCAATCCATGCAAGTGCCCACATACACATATATATAAATTATAAAATACATGCAATTGTCCATGAATGATACGTAAGAACCCTTTATTAAATATTCGATGCATACTTCTCGATGGTGGGAAATGTTTTAATTGAACAAAGAAATTAATGAGGAAAACAGATCTTTCGTTTTCCAGTTGTTTGGGTGTCGACAAGAAGTTTCGTCACGTACGAATCGATACAAGACATGTACAGCTACACTTCATAAAGCTTCGTGGACAATAATACGTACGTACCGTTCATTTGCATGCATATATAATCACATTTTACGTAATAATAATTAATAAACATCGATCATAGGGGCATACTGTGTCGCTCAACAACCATGCACGACTCGTCCTTCTCATGCATAAACCAGCTATCTTACGTGTGAACTAGGGCTTACTTCAACCCCTACCACACACACACATACACATAATAAATACAGCGCTCTTTTATTAATTAATTATTTCGTATGTGTGTATCTATACATTTATACTAGTATGTGTATATGTACATGGACAGTTGTGTTCGCACGTGCATGCCTTCGTCGGATAGTGCATGGTGTGTGATAAAACACTTTGAAAGTCAATTTTTTTTTCCACATATATATGCATCGAAATCATTAGAGAGCATCGACGATTTTATAAGCAGAGATATGAATCATTGCGTTTTCCCTTAGTACGTGTTTTGGATCTTAAAATATGTTAAATTTACAATGGATGTCAAATATATATATCTTTTTTTGTCGGGTTTAGGTTAACTGTTTTAAATAAAGTTGATCCAAATTTCCAAATCTAATCTAGTCAATGATAAATCAAAGAAATTTGGTCTCATATAAATGGTAATATATATATATATATATATTTGTCTTGCTGTATATATATATATTGGTGGATGAACATCGTCTCTGCGTATTATTATTGCATCGCTAATGTGGGGATGCTTAAAAGAAAACAAATTTGAAACCAGCTGTGACATGGTGGAACAATGGAGGAGTCGGTCCAATTAATACCCAATATATCGTTTTTGTTCAAGGATAATCAAAAGGCATGTTTTGATCAATTATTTGTAATAATTGCATATTCTATATATGTATGGGGGAATGATCATGAAAACATAATAATAGCATATAATTTTCTTATATTTCTTCCACGAAGATATTTTTATGTATATACGAAAATTATGAAATTCGTGTTTTATGAGCTAGAACTAGAACGATACGGTATTACGAAAAATTAATCATAATTTCGTATGCCTCGAGAGTGTGTGTGTGTATATATATATAAGGAAATGAAAAAAAAAAGATGGAGCAATTCGTAAAAACCATATATATAATAGAGATGAGACCTGAAGATCAAATAAGACCAATGATAAGGAGACACGTGGCGATTACCAGCAGAACAAAAGAGGGAGACCAAAACAAGTGGATATGACTTTAGCCCGCACGTGACGGGTGTCCGCCTATGTCTTGTGGCTGTCGCGCATGTACACGTGTGAACTCGTCTTTTGATATGAAATAAAAATCCTCCCACCACGTCATATGTGGGACCCCTAACCTGCACGAATTTCACTAATAAATGAAAATAAATAATTATAGTTTTTTCTTTTTCTTTTTCCCTTGGTCCATCCTCCGTGAATTCTCGACATTTAACTGAATTATATGTGTGTTTTTATTTCTTCATATCAAATGGAATCCTTAATATAATTTTTCGTTTTAACATCTTAATTTTAATTTCCTTTTAATACCTCAACTTTAATAACTTTAAATTTTAATATTTATTTAGTACAAATGATTGGATATACCATATCATATTATCGAGAAATACATTTTACATAACTCAATGTGTGCGATATAAGAATAACTAAAAATTTAACCATAATTTTTTTATAAAAAAATATTTTTTATAAATCAAAATTTAGATGATTTTTTACAATAAAAATAATTTATCTAAAAATATAAGTTTGATATTTTTATTTCAAATGAAATTAAGATCATATTGGGTTATCGCAATTAATTTTATGTTATCTGATATATTTTTTCAACGATTTAACATGTCATTTTTACAATCTATATGTTAATTTTAGTGCATATATTTTATACCAAAACAAACATTTAACTAGATAACTTGGATCGATTGTTTTGCTAACTCTTTAATTAATATAAAATTTGGACGACTTGATATTTTGGGAACTATACGAACCAATTATAAACGAACAAGAAAATGTTTATATATTTTGTAAGTTCATCAAATTTTTTTTTGAGAAATATCTAAATTATTTTGCATTAGCAATGGTTTATACATAGTTATAGATAATAGATCCGTACGTTACCAAAGTTTCACATAGTCGTGTAAGATATATTAATAGAAAAACATTATCTTACGATAATTTTAAAGCGGTTAATAGATTCCTAAGAATGGTCAAAAGTGCGGTTCAAATTGCTTTCTTAGTTTTCACATTTGAATATTTGATTATCTATGGTCGATTATGAATTGACCATACTGCCCCTTAATGTTTAATGCTAATTTTCCTTTTACAAAGTATATTCAAGGAAATGGAGGAGAAATATATGTGACGAGGAAAATAAAAACGGTAATCTATCTCGTAATTAGACACAGGCCGTTATTGTTTTTCTAATATTAATATGAATAGTGTTTTTAATTTATAAATTCTGTAAATATTGTTGAGATCAACAGAAATCAAACCATTCTTTCTAATTTCTACAATAAAACAAGAAAACAAAACACAAAAAGAAAAAGAGAATGTTGTATTTGATGACAAGAAGATTTACTTAATTGTCGTGGTTGCAGCTTTTTGTCTGAGAATTACGAAACGGTGACGTATGGAGCCATTCCCTCTTTTCCCTTTTTGGCTCGGCCCCGATCCCTTTGGTTCTTTTTTTTCCTTTCATTTTTTTTTTTGCTAAACAAACGAAATATTTATTTCCTTTTTGTTTTTTGTAAAAGTGAATTGTATACATTAATGATTTTTTTTTGGAAATATTTATTTCTTCTGTCTTAAGAACAAAAAAAAAAGTACTGCATGGTCTCGATCTTCGAGTCTCTTTACTTAATGTGATACGATGCTTTTATTTTTTTTCAATCCGATCTAGATATTCCAAGTATTATAAATTAATAAGTGATGAGAATGAATGTACACTGTACAGTTTAGAGTTTGTATTTTAAAGATTTTATTAATTTATTTGATAATATTATTTTCGTTGAAATATGTATTGTTCTAGAGTTTGAATATAGGATTATAGATTGCGTTTTTTTTTGAGGTATTGGATACATGAATTAAATTTAAAAACATGGTTGAAATTTATATATAGATAATAAATTTTGATACATCGGATGTGTAGTAATCAAAATATTTGAAAATCGTTTATAACCTTTACGTTTCCAAATGAGTTCGAATATATCTAAACGAGGGAAAAAAAACACAAAACTGCACATTTATGTTAATAATCTCTGACGTGAAACTAATTATTTTAGGTGATATATATATGATTCTGATGAAAGATTTATTATGAGTTGCAATATAAATTAAAACAAAATATCTAACATGATAAACTACTCATCTATTGACGTCAATTATATATAAATATCATCAAAGTTACTCAAATGGGGTGACCTGGTGGTTGGGTAGTACAAAGTGTTTCCAATCAACCTATCCCATTGGGTCAAATATTATCGAAAAAAAATACCATCAAAGTTTTATGGTCATTAGCAAATAGCAATCTTGTTGCGTCGATATCAATCTATTTATTTTACGGATCCAAGATGTGAAACAAGTTTTTATATTTTTTTTAATCGTGGGAATTCCAATTGCTAACTTTCAGACACACGTTGATTGAGTAATCTTATTCACGCACACGAATCCACGATACACATATAGAAGGTGAATCAGTCGTAATTGACGGACGACAGACGAGTGGCTAATAAGTCGAATCCGCAATCTCTCGTATGAAAGGTGAAGTCCACACCAACTCACCTGTGAATTTTTCCTGAAATAAATTTATATTTTCCATAGGTTATTATACAAACTCACGTTTGTGATATATGACCTACATTCAATTCCTTAAATAGCTTGTAATTATCAAAAACCTAACTTTTGTTTTCTTATATAGGGTGCATGTCAAATCCCACAGTGACATATATTTAGAAAAATACAGTAATTGATTTGTTTGGTTATGAATATACATACACTCTACATATATACACAGTTATACGTTAAATCGGATAGATTAAGACAAGAGCTATAGTTTTGTGTCATAATTAATGGTCTTATCTTTTTCATGTTCCACATTTTAAAATCAAACGAACGAGCACCCATCAAATGATGAACAAAGAAAGTGAGAGCTCAATATATATATCATTGATTTCAAAGTCCATGTGTATGGGCTCTTCTTGTATTGACAGTGATTGAAATCGGTATTGCATTACAATTTTCATTTACAAATGAATAGGAAAAAAAAAAGAAAAAAAACTTTTAACTATTTAGAAATTCGATAATATTTTTATATTAGAATTAAAATGTATAAAATATTTTAAATTTATTTTTAAAAAAATGATAAATTTAAAAAGATATACGTATATAGGTTATTTAGATGTCTTGATTTAGATCCGTATATAATTGAAGTTTTTACCGAGATATATTTTTTTTCTATAAAAATAATTGTCTTTTAGCTGTTTTCTTAAAAGAAGAAAATCAACCATATGAAATGGTAAACATTTTACGTGTATATTTTCGGTATTATAACAAACGGTGATTAATCCATAAAATATTCACAAATAATATTATAAAAATCGGTCTTGAAATTCTGTAAAATGCATATACATACATGTTCAATAATTGAAAGGTCCTAAATATAATATTAGACTGTCTATTTTCCTATATAGACACATTCTCATGGCCAAACTTTAGAATTTAACTACATGTAGGAACTGCAATAAGTCCCCAAAAGGAAATAAAGAAGAAGAAAACCCTTCAAACATACACATACTTATACATATATATATATATATATATATATATATATATATTATACACACACACACATGTATATATACATACATACGTGCGTAGCCAGCAAGTTATTTACGGGATAATACGGCTTTGAGGATGGGCCCAAACAACAGGAGCATGGAATAATTTGCCTGTATTCTCATCATATGACATGCACTGTATCATGGATGGATAATATTACTCCATATTTAACACAAATTCAATACGAAATTACAAATTTTTATTTAACAACACATTATTTTAGGCATGGTTAATTGGTAATTAGTTAAAAATGGATCTGCCAATAATGTTATAATTTCCCTTTACGGAGCAAATAATACAATGATACCAAAAAAAAAAAAAATACTGCAGTCAAAGCAACAGAGACCATTATCTGAATTTTACTGTTTTTTCCTTATTAGTCAAATTTGCCACCTGTCTCCATCCCCATTTGTTTGCCTTTGTTCATTGATATTTTTGGAAATAAATTCCATAATCTCAATAACCGTAACTAGTACTATCAATATAACACAGTAACAGAAATAAAATTTCAAGAATTCTAATAATATGTTGGGTATGATTTAATAAAATCAAAATAATCAAACCGAAATCAAATATTCTTTTAAAAAGACAACTTCAATAAGCAGTAACAGAGGCTATCCTTATTTGGGCTTTTATGGGCCGAGAAGTTGATTCGATGTGTCGCTTATTATAAAGGCCCATGTAAGCCCATTCCTGTCTCGAGGCAAATACAAAGCATCACTTCCAATGAGGGCTTTGGAAGCTACACGAGGCCCAAGGAACGCTATCATTAGGGTAGTCCTTAGATATTTCTGGTTAAGGTCTATTTTTTTTTAATATAGATATAATTAAAACTAGATAATTGTTGGTTTAATTTAGTTTTTTTTTTGTCCGGTTCAATTGAACGAATTTGAATTTAAAAAACAAATCGAACCAAAAGAATTTTCCAACCCCTACCCATGATTACCCACAAGGACAATAGCTAATTGTATATAGGTAGGCAGTGTAAATATGGGCTGGAATTATAATGGGCCGAGGTCCATTAAACATAATGATCAGGTGATTGATGATAACCGATCGAAACCGAATATAATATATGTTAGTAATATATATTATATATGAGTTGAATATCGCATAAAAAAAATAAACTAAACCATTGTTGTAAAAACCCCAACCAAATCGAATTTAAAAATAAGCTGTTTTTGTTTTTCATTGGCACAGTAATTGTCCATTGTTACTGGGAATGAAAAACCGGTGTTCTTACAGAGTTAACATTAACAGCTTTGCACAACAATCTATATTATATTTCGTCTCCGATAAATCCCACATCGATCTCCCCCAAATTTAGCCCTAATCCGTTACTACTTTCTCTCCCCTCTGCATTTTCCCGGAAAATTTACCCCTTTTCGCCATTCTTTCTAGGTCAATGATCCTATTGTTCAACCATCTTCACACCCATTTTCTTTCTCTTCATCTTCTTCGTCTCCGTCTCCGTCTCTGTCTCTGTATGTCCTGACTCCGCCGATTTCGATTCGCCCATCTCAATTTGGCGAATTCGGACATACCCACTTGCTCGCTTCCTTTGATTCTCCGGATCAACGAGCGACTTCAGCGATTACCCAGATTCAGAATTATTCTTTGTCCTTACTTATTCCTCGTCTCTCCTGTTTCTGGATTTGTAGAAGGGCTGTTCGATTTCGCGAATCAGGGAATAGGGACGAGAATCGTATACCTATTTCCTCGATTTCATGCGTGGACGGAATCATCGTTCTTAACCTCGCCAAATCCGGATTCCACAATTAGAAGGGATTCCGGAAGCAAATCCCAGTTTCCGGAGAAGGAAATCGTTTCCTTGACCGAGTGATTCAATTTGATGAAATGGGTATTTTGTTTTTTGTTTCGAAAAATCCGAACGTGAATATTTTGGTTCTCGGCCTCGTTTTCGCCATCTATGGCTTCCTCATCGTCGAATCACAAGAAGGAACCGGAGTTCCATTACCGCCACCGCCACCTCCGATTGAGAATGTGCCGCCGCCGCCGCTTCGGCTTGAGGAGATGAATTTATTTCCTCCGCCACCCCTCGATGTGGCCGTTATCCCGCCGCCGCCACCGCCATTCGACGTGGGCGTTATCCTGTCGCCGCCACCTCCGCCACTCGACGTCGTCGTTATCCCTCCGCCGCCACCGCCACCGACGTCGGAGCAACCTCCGCCGCCGCTGCCACCTCCACCTTCACAACTCCCTCCACCTCCGCCGGAATCTCCACCTCCACCGGCACCTACACCTCCGCCTCCGTCTCCGCCTCCGTCTCCGCCTCCGCAAACGAACGGCAAGGATTCTTCCAATAGGAATCGGCGGGCCTCCACCGCAGCTCGAAGAAAAGTCAAAAAGCAGTGGACTTAACACTGGGAAGACGGTGGGGATCGTCTTTGCCGGGTTTGCAGCCATGCTGCAGGTCTGCGTTGTTGCCTTCTTGGTTTTCAAGAGAAAGCAGCTTCTGAAAATGAGAAACACGTGATGAATTCAAGAGTTGGGTGTTCAGTTCATTCATGGAAATTGAATCTGTACAAGAACACGTTGAGTAGAAGAAGAATGCCCCGAGAAAGAATTGGGTGAAGCAATGGGCATTTTCACCCCATTGGATCATTGTCGGATTCCTCTGTAAATTGGTAACTTTCGCAAATCAACATTTCCTTTTGCTCTTTTTTTCTTCTTTTATATTTCTTCCTTTTAGTCTGGATTTTTTGTTCATTGAGGTCATGTAGTTTTCATTCACATGCCTTACAATGCCACTAACTAGAGTTGGAACCAAGAGTTGGGGGAAAACAAGAAGGAAAAAAAAAAAGGCTGTTGTAACACCGTGAGTCATGTAAAATTGTTTAGGAATCTTATTCTTTTTTTTTTCATGAGTGCACAAAATGTGGTTTTTCTTGATGTGGATCGACTAAAGGTTTCATCTTTTTCTTGTATGTTATTGAATCTTGGCCTGGATTATGATTATATGATATCTTGGTTGTATTGTATGAGCAATGGGTTGGAGAATGAAGCCATGTTTTGAGCTAGGATCGAGTTTCTTTGGGGGTGTGATTTCTTTATTAGGTGGGAGAATCTCTCCATCATATGAAGTCTTGTGGGTAATATGGATTTCGTCTGCTCCATCAAGAATGTCGATTTGTACGGTATGATTTCGATGCCACGGCTGCTTTCGATGGGGATTTTCGGATGTTATTTCTATAGACATTGTCATAAGAGGGAGAAGAAGAAGAGTTAGGAGTGTAAAGGGGGCAAGGTGGTGGTACATGTCAAAACCTTTCTGGCGTTTCTCCTTGCTTGCTTTATGTTTTCTGCAGCTTCTTGTGCAATGCTGGTGGTAGGTGTCCGTACAGGTTCAGCATGATGATTCCTTCTCAGGGAGAAGGTTTTATATGCATGGTTTAGCTTACTAAACCGGTTTATGTAAACCGAAACTGGTTAAAAGTATTGGCATGGCCCGGTTCAAGGGACCTTCGTGAATAAGCGTTTTCTCTTTGGTATTTAAAAGATTATATGAGGTGAGCTGCCTTTTTCTCTCCACCGGATGGATGCTCTTCCATTGGCAAATGGCAACCTTATAGTTTTAATTTTATTTTGTCTTGGATTATGCACATTTTCTCGTTAAGACCAGGCACATCACGTACATATATGCGCATACATATATATATAGTAAAGATGCAACATGGTCCATGGCATAATGATAGCCTTATCACTGATTCAAAGCCTAGGGTATTTCATATGCATGCAAATGCAAATAGGACACAAAACCTTCATTTCCTGTTGTACCATATTTAAAGGTGGATCTAAATACAAAAGAAAACATTTAAAAAAAAAAACTAAAATACAAGCATTATATAGTATAGTCTTCCCCCAACCCTATATTAATGTCATGGACCTCGATCGTATATATATACGTACAATACGATCATTAAAGTAAAAGTATATCCCGAATACGGAAGTCATACATTTGAACCTCGTATTCTGTCAAGGACTAGGACGAGGTTGGTCGGAAAATGGAGACAGTGCCCGCATCCGAGGAGGCTGACGTGGCCGGCGGCGGCGTTTGCAGCAGCAAATCAGACAGATTAGCCAGATGAGGAACCGTATAAGCTGAATGACGAGGATTAGAAGAGGAAATACGACCCAAAACCCTAGGTAAACCAACAGTACGTATCTTATAAATGCGTCATCCGATTGGACCAACGCTACCGCGAAGAAAAACGCCCCCACCATGCATATCACCGCCGCTAGCATGAACAATATCAGTATCCCCATTATCATCCGGTTCCTACATATATAAATAAATGATTAAATAAATTGTCAATTAATTAACTTACAAGGTCTAGATATCCACGAATGTCAGAAAAAATCTAAAATATCCGAAATTTGAAACCTGAATTTTTTTGAATATGGATTCGAATTTTAGACGGGTATTCTGCTTGTACCCAACTTAATTTCTACAACAAGATGATATTTTTCAAGTATCAAATAGTATTATGAATCATAGGTCTATATGGGACTTGTTAATTGTCAAGATATAGGGCTTGAACATTCTACTAAATATATAAGACAATTCTCTAATCCGGAACTATTTTGTTTAGTATACTGTCGGAAATTTTTATTCTTACAAATCCAAGGGCGGACCGAACCGGTAAACACATGCCCCATTTGATTAATTAAATTTTTTAATTTTTTTATAAAATTTATAATTTTTTTTATAAAATTATTGAATGACTCCACATTAAAATTAAATCTACCCCTATATAATTTTTTTGGTGATGATATATTTTTATTAGTTTTTTTATATTTTATATGTATATTAATATTATTGTCTAAATTTTTGTGGGCCCACCATATAGTTTAACCCTTTTTCGTTGGACTTTGGATCGTCTGATAAAATATCGTAATTGCATGATTTTGGTAGAACCTTATATATATATATATATATAATAAAACAAACCTAAATCCAACAAATCAACTCTACAGTAGAGTCAACCATGATAATATATTTACATATATCTCTAACGAATCATTTTTTTTAATAATAGTTGCATATAATATAGTTTCATTTAGAAATCTATTAAAAAATCTCCAAAACTGTAACAAGTTTGATATGATTTGGATGGAATCCGGGCTACATCTCATGATCATATAAAAACCATATGTTTACTCGAATCTGTTAAATAATCAGCAGTCTGTTAATTAATTTTATGCGACCACATGATTAAGTTTAGAAATTGGGTTCCGGACATCACATAATATATATAAAAAAAGTTTAGAAACACTAATTATGTAATTAACGAAAAATTATGTAATTAACAAGCAAAAATCATAATCTAAATGTCGTGTGTATATATATATATATATATATATATATATATTACCTCAGACGCAAACCGCTGATGACGAGGAGGATAATACTCATGGAGGCAGCGAACGATACCGTACTGCTTATCACGACACCCAGATACGCCGTCCGCTTCGATCCGTACTCTAACACCGACGTTCCTGCTATCCTCGTACAGACCCCGTTCCTCCGACCGGTGAACAGCCCACCGGTCTGGTCACCGCCTCCGCCGCCGTTGCATTTGTCGTCTTGCCAGACTCCGCCGGGAGGATTCACCATAACTTGGAAGCTCATGCTGGCGATCACTGTGGCCGCAACCATTAGATTCCCTCTGGTTTTCTCTAACCAATCTCCTTGATGGTTAAGGTATTTGGCGAACCACTCCGGCCCATCGTCTTGGCTATGGGGATGATGATGATGAAGATGACGACCGTTGGGTTCTTGGCTGCTGCCTTCCATGCTTGATCTCGATTTTGCGGTAATGGGTTTTGGATTCTGGGTTCGTTATATAATGTGTTGAAGGAAGATTGGTATTATAAAATCTTTCCGTGTCGTTTACGTCGACCGATTAGTGAAATGCCCAATTGGTTATATTAATTTTTTCTTCTACAATGGTGAGTTTCTTTTGATTCAACGATAGCGACATTGAAGAAGACTGGTTCCCATAACTCCCCCGGTTTCACGTTGCCCTAGAACGAACCAGAATCAGACATAAGAGTTTTTGGCTTGTCTACAGAAGATGTTGTTCTTCGATGAGATCGAAGATCAGCAAGATTGAGTTCCATTCTGCTGGATCAAACATGGATGCTTTAGAAAAATTCTGTAATATTGTAATTGAACCGAGTTTTTAATGCTAATACTCGAGATCTGATCGATTAATCAGGGAGAGATGACAAGACAGAAACACTGTCTGATGTTAACTTATTAACCAGCTTCTTAGGAGGTTGCGGGATCAGTCAAGAACAGTAACAGTTGTGGTAAGATGACAAATCAAAATTCTCTTGCTTGTCCGCAGGAAAAGGGTTTTCCTCGGCTTTGGTCTTTTGCCCCCAATAACGAAACACAATCAGACATTTAACCTGTTCCTGTTCTGACTTCGGTTACATCCTAATGCAATTATCCAGGAAGATGCCTGGAATTGTCCAGGAAGTTTCTATTTTGACAAGCCAGTATGAATTTTTCTAAGTAAGCGAAAGAAGTGTTCATACCGATGCTTCTTTATCTAGGCTTAGAACTCTATAGCATCTTTTACTTCGGAAAATATACAAATAAGAGCAGCTCCGGCACTCGGTCTTAGAGTCATCTCCTTTGAATTCGTAAAAAGAGTGTGCTAGTGATGTGAGAACACGAGAACAAGTACCGTGATTATCAGAGCAACGGTAAATACCAAAGCCTGCAATGACCAAAAACCATCAATTCTGGTGTTAGTACATGTGCGGAGTATTTTTTTCGTTCTTCGCTTCTTTTTAGATAAAAGCTTGAGAGAGATGGTTAGATTCACCGCTATTGCAGAGGCCGCAAGACCCGATCTTTCCCTCGGATCTCTTCGATAGTAGCTCATGAAGTAGAGGACTGTTGCAAAGTACCAGGCTAAAGGGCATACAAACCCGAGAAGAAACCTACAAGAAAAACGGGCAAAGAAGAAAATCTGGTTTTCAAACGGGAAATTATTAAGACAATGCTAGAAAGAAGAAAGGAAAAACTCACGAGAACCATCCTATTCCACAACCGAAGCAAGGAAGGGGCTTATCAAACATTCCCAACTCCGTCTCCTCATCTTTGCGAATGAGAGAATATTCACCTTTGTTCTGTTCTTCGATGTCTGTCGAGACTCCTGAACAACACGTAAGAAATTCAACAGATGTAGCCCCGTTTCGAGGTAAACCCTAAAAGTTGCCGCTTCAAGGCTACGACGGGTTTTGCAAAGATCCCATGACCCGAGTTGAATACTGTGAACAAAGTCTTTTCTGATGACATCTAAGGGAAGTTTTTGATTACTTGTTCCAGTAGAATAATACCTTTCAGCTTCATCACTTAAAGCATCACCTATTGAAACATCTGTCTACGAAATGGTAAATGCAGCAGTACAAAAACAACTCAGAGTGACTTCAAGCAATTCTAAAACATGCCCGACAAAATTCAGAATGCAAAATCTACAAGATATGGGTCACAGGAGAAAAGAAATGAAACATAAGTCCATACTCTGATCCATGTTGAGGATACTCCAATGGTGTCTCTGCCCCTTCTCAACAATGCTTTCTCTTGCTGAGTAACCTGTCATCATAAACGGAAATTCGTTGTCCACTAATTCGCAGGCAGGGACACGGGCAGAACACAGGTTCTAGCTAGCTCAAGCTGACCAAGTCAACCACCAAAATTGTAGACATTTCATTCTGATCATCACGAAGCTAAAGGATTTCTCAAGTTTTGCAGCTTAAGACTTTCACAATGTCGAGCATGTTGACTGACAGATGACATCATGGAAAAAACACTAAAAGAAATTCGTCGAGGAATTCACTACACAAACAACAACTCGTATAAGCTGAAACAGAGGAATTCCATATGAGATATGATATGACATGATCATAGGATTTGCTAGGAAGAACAATAGAAACCCAGAAAAATCCCTAAAACCCTTCTTCTACAAAAATTATACACACCCTTATTATACGCATAAGGAAACACCGATTTCACTTCGATTCTGAGCCCAGTATCCATCCACTGGCACCACATGAATCACCCACAAGAGGAATGTCCAGAAATGATCGGATCAATCATCAAGAGAAGTTCAAACGCTTAAGGAAAGAGAAGACTTTTAACAACAATCTGAGGCATTCGAACAAAACCCAGAAGAAAAATAGATTTTGCGGGAACAGGATGGAATCTTTCCTTCTGAGAGCATCGAGTTTCAACAAGCAAAACGAAAGGGGGGAAATTCACCGGAAAGTACAAAATGTTATTCAGCACAAAACCCCCCAACAAATTCAGAGAGAGAGAGAGAGAGAGATTACCCGAGTGATTCGCAGCGATGGCCGACGGGAAGGGAAATTCTTGCTTCGGTTGTAAAGCGATCCTTTCCTCTTCCACGCTTTTCTTGTCTCTCTTAAATTTTGTGCATATTTAATTATTTGTTTTTTCACGTAGCCGAAGAATGAATGCAGGGGGGTTTTCTTCCTTTAAAAAAAACTGAAAATTCGGGGTTTTTTAACAAAGAAAATCGGCGGTAAAAGTTAGTTTGTCCGACCTGACCGAAACCGGATTAGGGTTTATGGTTTTCCACCCGACAATGGAGAATTCGGCTCTTCAACCATTAAGGGGTTGGGTGGCGAACAAAGAAGAGGAGTTTTGTCGGAACTTTGAACGCCTTCTGCTCAGATAATGACAAGAGGAAATCCCCGGTTAAGTAAACCGGATACCCGATGTTGATCTGCTTGATACTGTTCATGTATTTTTACTCGTCATCGATTTTTGTTCTTCGTTATGCTTTCAATTTTCTCGGGAAAATACTGTAGAGTTTAAATCAGGTGCGGGCGAGAGCAGATATCTTGAAACTAATGAACGGTTGTGATTAGCCGATTGTGATCAATTATGGTCAACACATTTGACTTTTGTATAACGGGGGAGGGCGTAGTGCGCGTCTTCTTGTACAAAGAACCATAGCTCGAAAGACCGACGAAGAAAACTGCTCTGTTATGATATGAAGCTATATACGTACAAGTATATTCATACACGCATGTGTGTGTACGTATAGAGAGAGAAGGAGAAGTCTGTCGCGGAGGCGAGAGAAGAGAGAGAGAGAGAGAGGTAAAATGGGAAATCAGAAGCAGAAATGGACCGCGGAGGAGGAGGAGGCGCTCCTCGCCGGAATTGCCAAGCACGGTTCCGGAAAGTGGAAGAACATTCTTAGGGATCCTGATTTCGCGCCTCATCTCATCCAACGCTCTAACATTGACCTCAAGGTATCCGCCAAATTCACAAAACCCTAGCTCTGTTATTTTGGAATTTTGGGGGTTTGTGCCTTTGTGGTGGATATGTTGCTTTGTTCGCGTTTCGAATTTTGGATAATTTTTATCTATTAGTGGATGAAAGTTTTTAATTGTTCGTGTTTCTTGGTCACTTTTATGTGAATTTTCTCGTGGTAGTGACTTCTGTGACAATGGATTCTTGGGAATTTGAAATTAAGAGCCTTGTTCATGGGAACATCTCCAGTAGCAGGCTAGATTTCTCTGTGTTATTGTCTTCTGATCTGCCATTGTCTCTGGACATCTGTGCTCTTGTCCATTTGTCTTGGAAGTATGTTTGGCGTCTCTGTCGTTTAGATACACATAGGGGAATTGTATTTGCATAGCAAATTTGTAAGAGCTTTAGCTATTGATTGTCATTGTCAGAGTTTGAGGTTTTGCAAAACCAGACTTAGAACCCGGTTTTCTGCCAGTATAGACGTGGAAAGCAATGGAAACTTTATGTATGGACGACCAAACCCTGTTGCCATGTTTGCTTCTTTCTAGTTACTGACCGAATCTCTGCCTACTTATTGCACATTTCCTGCAATTCCAAGGATAAATGGCGTAATTTGAATGTTAGTTCGAGTGGGCAAAGCACGAGAGAGAAATCAAGGACACCGAAAATCAAAGCCGCTGCTATTGCCCTTGCTGCTGCCGGAACTCCGCCTACTTTGGCCGCTAGAACTCCTTCAGTTGCTTCCCTAACACCTAATACTCCCGACTCTAGTCCTGCCCTGTCTCTTGTCAGCAATGGACCTTCTCCAATGGACGTGGACGATCTCTCAAACAGCACAGTGGATGTGAAGAACAACCCTAGGTTTGATTACTCAGTGGATTTTGCTTGCACGTGACCTTTTCATTTGTAATATCTTTGATTTCTGTTTCGCTCAATGAGTTGACCGTT
Organism: Tarenaya hassleriana; assembly: GCF_000463585.1. Lineage (NCBI taxonomy): Eukaryota > Viridiplantae > Streptophyta > Magnoliopsida > Brassicales > Cleomaceae > Tarenaya > Tarenaya hassleriana. The sequence continues at coordinate 530,139 of NW_010965696.1, forward strand.
TATAACTTCTAACGGACTGTTTTGTCATTTATTTGGTACCTGTTCTTATTCCTTTTCAGATATAATGCAATGGTTTTCGAGGCTATTTCAACAATAAACAACGTGAATGGAGTTGATATTTTTGGGATTTTCAGCTTTATTGAGGTTAGAAGGGTGCATTTCTTTTTCTCTCTCTTGTTTATACATGGAGCCACTTTCAAGTCAGTTTTGCCGTCAGTCATTGGAGAGATCTTTACGTTTGCTAATTTGATCATTTGACAAATTGCAGAAAAGGCACAACGCACCTCAAAACTTTAGGAAGTTATTAGGCTCCAGGTTGAGAAGGCTTGTTTCTCAAGGCAAACTTGAAAAGGTAAGCAAGTTTTCTTAATATTGATTTGTACACATGACCCTTCAGCAGTTTTCACCCAAACTGACATGCTCATTCTGAGCTTGCAAAGCTCTGGTGAATAACTGTCTTTGAGGATCTGTATGCTGCTGGTGAATTGGAGGATCTATCTGAGTAATTAGTAACATATGCATGGTCGGTCAGTCTTGAATACCTAGGAAAAAGGTTGAACAGGAAAAGAATCACATTTTTACATGACTTCTATTCGTCTGGTGTTTATCTCTTATTCCACCGAGAAAGTACTTGGCTTGTTTAGATGGATTTCCTTCTGGTGTATATGAGAAGAAGGAGGGGGGGAGGGGTCTTTTTCTTGTTTCCATTTTATTTCCTGAGATTGTACATTGAATTGGCAAATGCAGGTAGAAAACCGCTACAGGATCTGCAATGATACTAGGATGGCTACAAAAGAGACACCGGCCCTGAATCACTTGACTAAGCCACGGCTACCAAGTACTCCTCCAGTGGCGACAGCTATGGCAGAAACACGAGAGGAAGCTGCAACGGCAGC
>NW_010965696.1:531450-544713 GCF_000463585.1 Tarenaya hassleriana
AACGGCAGCCGCCTATAAAGTCGCAGAAGCAGAAAATAAAGCTTTCCTTGCAGCAGAGGCGGTCAAGGAGGCAGAAGGGACGGCCAAGTTGGCAGAAGATAGTAACTCAATGCTCCAGATAGCCTTGGATATATACGAACTATGTAACATGAAAAACTATCACTCACCCTTTTTCAGTTATCATCATCACCATCACCATCATCAATATCATCATGGTTTGCTTTGATTCATGCAGGTGATCGGGGCGAAGAGGTTTTCGTGGGGTGAGATCAGGACAAAATGGCATGCTGTATCTTCTCTCCTTTCTGTATCCTAACATGACAGGTGATTCTCCGACCAACCAACTAACCGGTTTCTTTGCTGTACAAAATCGTTTTGGTCTAGTTTTAGGTCTCGGAAACAGTAATCACGAAAGCTAAACTCTTCAAAGATTTTTCAGTTGAAGGATTCTTGGATACCTGTGTAATATATATACATATTGATAAATATTGAAATACGCCATGTTTGTAATTTTGGTGTGTGTATATATATGTATGTATTTGTATTTGGAGATTTGGTTTGGCGCTTGAGAGTCAGAAAAAGCTTCAAGGAAAAGTCAGTTTGGAACTTTGGATTGGTGATTGGGTGGTCATTTCTATTTGAATTTTAAAATTTTGAATTGAATCCATTCAAATAATATAATTGGTGCACAAAAATAAATTTGATATTGATTGAGTATAATTTCTATAAATTTAAACTATTCAGATAAAAATGAAAATAACCAACAAAATTGATTGTGTCAAATAAAAAAAAATATTTTTTTGGCTATCCATCCCAGTGGAATGAGAAGTTGCCTATTTGCTTGATGAATTATCAGTGCTCGATCTTGTCAAATAGGTTTGGAATATTTTCTATTTTTATTCCTAAAAATAATTGTTAAATACTTTTATATTCATGATTATTTTATTTGGTAATTGGCTATGAAATCACAAAAGAAAAAAGCAAGATCTATGGTATTTGCAAAATATAATAATTAATTAAAATAAAAGGAGAAGAAGAATGGCAAGTTGCTAACGACAACAACAAAAAAAGGAAAGAAATAAACTTTGTCAAACACAAAAAGGTAACAAAGGAAGGGTAAATTGGGAAATTAGTAAACCCTAACACCATTACACGCGTGAGGGGGAATATAAAAAGTCGCCCTCTTTGGTTTTCCCAAATCATCGTCATTCTATCTATATCTGTTTAATCTCTCAGATCGGAGTTTGGGAGATTCAAGCGCTCAAGAAAAACCCGAACTTTTTTGTCTCTCTAGCTTTCGTCTTCATCAGCTCAGCTCCAGGTTCATATTTTTTTCTTTCCTTTTTTTTTTTTATTTTGCCTAGAAATCGATCCGTTTCTCCTGTGCTTTGGCTGCTGTGTGCCTCGACGAGTGATTGGATCTTCGCTTTTCGTGGTTTGATTTAGTCTGTTTCGTTCGATTTGCCTTGGATTGCTCGTGGGTCGGTTCGAAATTTTGTAATTTGAGTCACTAGGTTATGCGTTTTGGATCGTGCTTGGTTATGCATTATCGTCAATAAAATTGTATTAGATTTGGGGATTTCACTTGTATGATGATGGCGATGACGGATGTCCGATGTTTGGATCAATCAACCGACATCGATTCTTTGTATAGTCACTCGTAGCTCTCTCGGCTCTTGCGATTTTTTCGCAGTGAATGAATCTGTCCGATGTTTATGTTATAGCTGGTGGATTAGCTTAAGCTTTGGTTAAATAAGCAAAGTAGAACTTGTCAAATCTAGACGATTACGTGATGTTTTCGCCATGTTTCTATACCTCTTGAAAATCCGTTTGGAAAGTCATTAGAATTTTACCATTGATTTTTGTTCCGTGCCAGTTCTTAATGTTGTTCTATATTGGCAGGCAATCATGGCAGGATTGGCACCAGAGGGTTCACAGTTCGATGCACGTCAATTTGACCAGAAGTTGAATGATTTGTGAGTCTTTAAATCCAACTCTGTTGTTCTCTGGGGGGTTTGTTCCTTTGGCTCATGTTCTGTGCTGCGGACTGATTATGATGTAGGATTGAGGGTGGTGATGAGTTCTTCACGTCTTATGACGAAGTTTACGAAAGCTTTGACTCCATGGGTTTGCAAGAAAATCTTCTCAGGGGTATCTACGCATATGGTAGGTGAATGAGAGATCCAAATTATGTGCTTTGTGCTTCTTCCTCTCCTTGATCATTCCCTCACATGCCTCGTTCCATGATTGGTTCCCAGGTTTCGAGAAGCCTTCTGCGATTCAGCAAAGAGGGATCGTCCCTTTCTGCAAGGGGCTTGATGTGATTCAGCAGGCCCAGTCGGGTACAGGGAAAACCGCAACTTTCTGCTCTGGAATTTTGCAGCAACTTGACTACAGCCTTGTCCAATGCCAGGCTCTGGTTTTGGCTCCTACCAGGGAGCTTGCCCAGCAGATTGAGAAAGTCATGAGGGCCCTTGGTGATTACCTCGGTGTCAAGGTTCATGCATGTGTTGGTGGTACTAGTGTCCGTGAGGACCAACGTATTCTCCAGGCTGGTGTCCATGTCGTCGTTGGAACACCTGGTCGTGTCTTTGACATGTTACGCAGGCAATCCCTCCGCCCTGACCACATCAAGATGTTTGTCCTTGACGAGGCTGATGAGATGCTCTCCCGAGGTTTCAAAGACCAGGTTTGTTGTTTGATCGCATCAAAGTTTGATCCTTTTACGTTATTAGGATAACCCGTGATAATCTAACAACATTTTTGTTTCTGGATTTTTCAGATCTATGACATCTTCCAGCTTCTCCCACCCAAGATCCAGGTCGGCGTGTTTTCAGCCACAATGCCACCAGAAGCACTCGAGATCACAAGGAAGTTCATGAACAAACCTGTGAGGATCTTGGTGAAGCGTGACGAGCTCACCCTTGAGGGTATCAAGCAGTTTTACGTCAATGTTGAGAAGGAAGAGTGGAAGCTCGAAACGCTCTGCGATCTTTACGAGACTCTCGCCATTACCCAGAGTGTCATCTTTGTGAATACCCGGCGCAAAGTGGACTGGCTAACCGACAAGATGAGAAGCCGTGACCACACGGTCTCGGCCACTCACGGTGACATGGACCAGAACACCCGAGACATCATCATGCGGGAGTTCAGGTCGGGATCTTCCCGTGTTCTGATAACGACCGATCTCTTGGCCCGAGGTATCGATGTACAGCAAGTCTCACTGGTCATAAACTTCGACCTCCCGACCCAGCCGGAGAATTACCTCCACCGTATCGGAAGAAGTGGAAGGTTCGGGAGAAAGGGTGTGGCCATAAACTTTGTGACTCGGGACGATGAGAGAATGCTTTATGATATCCAGAAATTCTACAACGTTGTCGTGGAGGAGCTTCCCTCGAACGTTGCCGATCTTCTGTGAGAGAGAGAGAGTTGCCTGGAGAAGAAGGTTGCTTGCTTCGCAAGGTTCTGTTTGATTTTGACCCTACTCTCAAGCGGTTCTCTTTTTCTTATTTTATTATAAAATCTAGTTAAAATTTTATTTAAATTTTGTAGTTTTTTTCCGGGAAGTCGGTCTTATAAAAAGAATATTTGGTGTTTCCCCCTAAGATCATATCACTCTTGGTCATCCGTCAAATGATTCATATCTGGTGTTTTTTTAGATTTTTTCTTATGATTTTACTAATTATACAATATATATATATATATATATATATATGTATACGTGTGTGTGCGTATGTGCGATTGTTAAGTGAAATGGATTGGTTGATTTTTCTTGGAGTGATTTCGAACCGCCTCACCGGACAAGGTCTGCTATGTCGTCGCGTTTAATTGATTTCCATGTTTTATAATCCGAAATTATTATTTATTGGTTCTGAAAGGAATCACGAAACGGATGGTAATTTCATTGACAAAATAATTTTTATTTATTTATTTTTAGTAAATGGAACGGAAATTCCGTGGCCTCCTGAAAGTTGGGAAAACATAACATCCTCACAAACCTGAGGAGAAATACTCGTATCGAATAAAATTGAAAATTTGAACGATTTATTGGATCTATAGAATTTTAGATTTATTTAGGAATATAGAATTAGTTACTCAAAATATAACATATTTATATGATTATTGAAATTCATCATTCAGACCAAACCCAAGAACCCGTGACGTGATGGGGCACTACTTCGGAGAGACCAAACCATCAATCGCAAACGCAGCGGTCGGTCGCTAGAGTTTACAATACAGCGCGAGTTTCTGCAACGTGGCGTGACCAGACGCAGATGAAGAAAAGCGGGAGCGTTCGAAACGTGGGTCGAGCGGTCTCAAGAAGTTAGAGTTTCAGCGATCCCGAGTTGCAGAGGAAGATGAGAGTTGCTGGCTAAACCTTTACTCCGAACGTAAGATGAGAGGTTTCATTAGAAAGGGCTTCAAATCGATCAAAGAACTCATTGTTATTTGAATCCTAGTTGTTGACCGGTGGAATCGCAATCGCAATCGCGGTGATTGCGGGCGTTTACGATGCGTTTGCTGGCGATTCTAGGCGATTGGTACTGACTGGTAAAAAAACTGTTGTTGGTAGCGATTGCGAGTGATTGCGATTTAAAACGATTGATTGGCAGCGATTGCGATTGCGATTTGATTTAAATTACAAAAAATACATCATTATATACAATACTAAAAAAATTATTAATATATATTTTTAATTTATGTATGTATATATGTATTAAGTATATAAATATATGTCTATATATGTATATGTGTATATATGTATGTATGTATATATATATGTGTATGTATGTATATATATATGTATGTGTGTGTATATATATGCATGTATGTGTATATATATATATACGTATGTATATATTTATATATGTATATGTGTATATGTGTATGTATGTGTATATATATGTATGTATATTTATGTGTATATAGATGTATGTATGTATATATGATTGTTTGTATATATATATATATGTGTATATATGTATGTATATATGTATATGTATATATGTGTGTGTATATATGTATGTATGTATATGTGTATATATGTACGTGTGTGTATATATGTATGTATGTGTATATGTATATGTATGTATGTGTACGTGTATATATATGTATGTATGTATATATGATTGTTTGTGTATATATATGTATGTTTGTATGTATATATGTGTGTATATATATGTATTATATATATATGTATTTATATATTTTATGTATATATAAACATACGTAAGTTCTTTATATATATAATATATGATATATATGTATATATATATATATACTAATTAATATTAGGGGTATTTTGGTCATTTAATCAAAACGCTGCAAAACGCTATCGTAATGCAATCTTTTAGCTGCGATTAGAATATTGATGTTTTGTTGCGATTACGGGCGATTACGATTCCAACAATCACTTTTTCAATCACCCGTAATCGCCAGAAGTCGCAATCGCTGCGATTGCGGGCGATTGCGTTACCACCCGTCAAACCCCTAGACGTTTGCGTTTGCGATTGTATCGCAAACAGTTTCTGCGTTTGCGTTTAAATACATGGATAAAGGAAGAAAAAAAGAATTATATATATATATTGTTTCAAAAAATATTTTCAGAAAACTCTTTACTCTCATCACACATTTTTCTCTTTTAGTTTTGTAGTGTACACAAAACATAGACACGCACTCAACACAATACAACATTTCTTCTCCTTTCTTGTTTGGCCGCAGTACCTCACATGGTATAAGAAGAAGATCTGATCCAAAGACAGGGACTTTATGTTTCTACACCTTCAACCCAACTTTCTCTGCCAAGAAAGTTCTTTCCTTTTTTTCTTTCTCTCTCGAGAATTACCGAGAAAGTAGCAGGAAAAAAAGGAAACTTACCAGATCAAGTAAAAGTTCCCCACTTTCAAGTCTGTGTCTGTGTGTTTGAAGAAGGTCCTGTATCGTTAGATGAAGTACCGCTCACAGTGCTCAACACAGATTGCTTCCTCTGAAGCTTCCCTCTCAGTAGTCGGATCTTTGCATCAACACGAGCCGTGAACCCTATCTTCGTCTTCTCTCTGGCCTTGGAACGTTCCCTTGTCCACATCCTCTCATCCTCGACATCGATCCTGTAATGCTTTATCTCTTGTATGATGTGATGGTCAAGAGGGTTCACCGATCTCTGGTATGAGATGTGGCAAAAATAAGGCAGAGCAGTGGCAGCTATGACTAGCAGAATCGTGAGCCAGAATATCGGTGCAGGGGCCAGAGTCTCTGCCAGCATGTGGAAGATATTGGCCGACATCTTCGGGGGCAACATTCCGTAAAGGATTAAGAATATGTACCAGGCACCGATACTTCCCCAGATCAAGAGATGTTGGATCCAAGTGAAATGGCTCATTGTTAATGCGATCTGAACGTTCACTGCCCAGATGATGCAAGTGAACATCATGGTTCCCATGGCATTCATATCGGCAGTTTGGCCAGTGGAACGGAAGGATTGGACATGGAAGATCCCAATGTTGAGGCTGAAAATGATTATGGATGAGTAAACTCCATTACCCATCCACCCCAAGATTCTGTACCAATCAAAAAACAGGTTCTTGGGGCCTTGCTGGTACAACGCAGGGAACTAAACAAAGAGATAAGGAAAGGGGTCAGTTTCCATGTGAAGGCAGATAGAGAAATGTTAGGTACTGAGCAAAGCACCACTGACCTGTAAACAGACATCAGAAGGAACATCTTGCTCGAAAACTCCGAGGCTGATGACGGGGAGAGACGTGAGAACGACATTGAAGAGCAACAAATAGGAGTCATTGTATATAGATTGACCAGAAAACCCAGTAAAAGCCTCGTAATAGAAGAGAGTTAGACCGAATGTTATGTTCTTGTAGAAGAAATAGCAGATCTGTAAAACAAGATCACAAATCAAGATCAGGTGTTAAGGGCAAACATGTATGTCTGGTCATTGATATAGAAATATATACGTATATACTACCATTTGTGCTATTCTTTTGTAGCACCAGTGACCATGGACAACGAGTAGTCTCTCCAGAAACTGAAACTGGGCTATGGAAAAGTCGCTAGCCATTACAGCCTACAAAAAATACAAAACGGGTTTTCTCAAAAATCGGCCAGCGTAATAATTTTGCATCTCACTGTATTTGAGAATATTTTAATCACCTGCATGCCTTCAACACCGCTGATACCTACACCAATATCAGCTTCTTGAATCATTCCGACGTCATTCGCACCATCTCCAATGGCTAGGGTGACCTTTCCTGTTCCTTCTTTCACTAATCTCGTTACCTAGTGTGCCAACATGAACAAAATGAGCTTAGGCATCCATAAGATGTTTTCAGTACCCGTTATACGTTTTAGTGATTCAAAGCTTTTGGAACTAATCGTACAAGTGCTTTCTGCTTGGGAGAGACACGACAGCAAATGACAGATGCACAATCAACTGCAAGGGCGAGAAACTGAAACTTGATATCATCCTTCAGAGCGTATGTAAGTGTCTTCCCATCAATTATCAAAGCAAATGCTGCATGTGGATCCTTTTCTAGCTTGATCATCTGTGCGGCATTTGTGATCTGCATCAAAATGCTCTCTTTCGCAACCTGACCATCAATAGCAATGAAAATGCATTTTCATATCAATTGCAAAATTTCACCGAAACGGTGATACAAGTGTTTATAGTATTGACCTAATATACATACAACTTCAGGGGCTTCGGACGATTCCTCTGAACTTGTCAGTGCTATGGAGATCTGCTTCATACCTTGTCGGAGTAAGCTGCAGGCGTATCTGCAATCGGGAAAGCAAAGAACTTGGTTTAGTTAATCTTAAAGGTGTATCTCACAGAAAGAAATCGAGTTCTGGGGCTCATTCATGTTATTAGCAACATGCAGAGACCAAACCCTATATTTATTGCCGTCTCCATCTTATCTCCTGTCAAAACCCATATCTTGAGACCAGCTTGGGCAAGTTTATCTATGCATTGGGGCACCTGAAGTGAACAAAGAACAGTAAGCTGAAAGGAATCTGTCTGAAAGGCAAAAAGGTTTTATAATGATCACAATAGATTATACAGCATAATACCCCTTTCTGCAGTTTGTCCTCCACTGCAGTTGCACCAACAAGGGTCAATTCCCTCTCCATCACATCCGATACCTTTTCGAGCATTGCATCCCTATCAGCTCCAACATAAGTTCTAGCTTTCAGGAACTCACTATTCCACGCTGAATACTCGGCTTCACCCAGATTTTTGTAAGCAAGTGCTAATGTGCGCAAGCCAGCCTCACCATATTCATTCAAATGTTTTGTAGTAGCTCCTAGGTAAGTCTTCCCTTTCTTGGCTAACCGATCAAAAATGATGCTGCAAAAATTTCAAGAATAAGAACTGAATTGTCTGCATGAGAAATAACAACCCCACTATGAAACCCAGTCCCAAAGTTAAGTGGCTAAACCTGTCAGCGCCTTTGCAGAGGAGAAGGATCTGTCCTTCTTCATCACGAACGATGACAGACATTCTTTTTCTTTTGCTAGTGAAGTCCAAAAGATTTAAAATTTTGTATTCTCTGCAAAATATCAGACACAATTAGATTTCTACTATGGAACTCCAAAGAGGTCAATGGAAGGAAATAAGTGGCTCACCTTTCAGCTGGTTGGGCTGAAGACGAAGATCGTTCACTGATGAATACACTTGATTGGGTTCTCTTACTGAACTCAAAACCAAACTCTCTTGCAGCCACAAGGAAAGACACTTCATCAGGAGACTCTGCTTCGTAAGTCAACTTCCCTGTCTCTTCATCCACCTCAGGAATAGCAGTGTGACAAACGGCCAGTATACGGAAGAACATCAAAATATCATCTGGGGTGGGTTCAAGTAACCAGTTTCCATCCATGAGACGGTTGTCCTCGAAACTAAACCCCTTAATGCCAGCCTGGTTTCGGTCCTTGTCATCGCTAGCAGTAATTACAGTTTCCAACTCAAAATCAGATGAAGTCTTGCTAGCCATTTTCATGTAGCCACGCTTCTTGTTCTTGGTCTTTGGAATATCGGACATGTCTTCATCTTGCTCCTCGAAATCCATAGCCATCTGCTTTGCAGCAGCTACTTCTACTTCACTAGCACGAACACCGTAAGAAATCCCTGCTATGGAGCATTTCAGAAAGTCCATCTGGTTACACGTCAAAGTTCCCGTTTTATCAGAAAGAATCGTGTCAACTTGTCCCAGCTCTTCGTTTAAATTTGATGTACGGGCTTGAGCCGGAGTCCCGCTGTCACTGTCATACATATGCAAGTCCTGGTTAATGAAAGTTGCTTGCAAGACCTTTACAACCTCAATGGAAACATATAGAGAGATGGGAATCAAGTATCCATAGAGCAAGAGAGCAGTGATCAGGTGGACAACACCAGCATGCATAGGGTTTCTCGGATTTGTCAAGCTCTCGGGTTTGTCGGGTTGTAAGTACCACCAATTCGCCATATGAAACTGCGTCATGAAAGCAAATCCAAGAGAGCTGATGATGGAAACACACATAAGGAGGACAAAGAGGGTGTATATAATGTAGTCCATTCTCTTTTCGATTCTGCTCCTCTTTGAAGGGGACTTAGTAGTATTCTGCATGACTTTGGTATCATGGCCGGTGAATATCGCCACCCCATAGATGTAAGCAGTGTTCCGGAGCTTTGAATCTCTCAAGAGAATCTGGCTAGGATCAAGCGGATGAACTTGGCCTTCATATTCGAGATTCCCGACAAATGTATACAGGTTAGGGTTTGGATCTTCGCATTTTATCGTTGCAGAGAAAGTCTGAAAAGAACCGTCGTGCTCCAAAGGCAAGGTTGCATCCAGGCATCTCTTTACTTTCAGATTGGTTTCGCCGTCTAAGTTCATGGTCTCCACATAACAGATCCCATCCTCGTAACTCGATGACAACAAAAGCAGATCAGCCGGGAAAAATTCATCTTTCTCTACCCTCACTACGTCCCCGACACGGATCTTCTTCCACTTTCTACGACCAAAATCACCACCCTCTTTGTGAACATTTGCTTTCCTGGAATTTACTTCCACATCCTGCATAAACCGGCGCCAATCCTCCAGTGCCTCTTTACCCATACTAAGCCCGACAACGAAAACCAAAGGAGCGATCATGCTCCATTTGTTGAACGGGGAAAGAGGGAACACAGAGAGAATCGCAGCAACGAGGAAGTAGAAATTGGCAACACGGTGGAATTGCTCGTACAAGCACTTGGGCAAGAAGGTGAGCATGTTGTACCTGGTGGTGGATACGTAGTTGGAACGGTACCTAAAGGGTTTAGACAGATGGAGATGAGGTCGATTGCAATGGACGATTCTCGAGTAACCGGGTCCATGAATGGGATGCGGCCCTTGGTCTTCAAGGGTCGTCGGTCTCAGGCATCTAAATGTGTAGAAATGGCTTTTCTGGATCCTTGACCTTATCCTTCTACGACCCATCTTCTCCAAGGATTTTTCACCTCAATTGCACGTTTAACAGTTCAAGAAAGAATCAGGGAGTGATATTTAACAGCGTGGTGGTTCAGTGGCTCTCTCTCCTGCCAATTCAGACAACAAATCAAGAGAGAATAGGTTAGCCCTTTCAGGCATTCGCATCACTTCCATCCACCCGTCACAAAATTCACTCAACATGCCATGGATTCTAGGTTTCAATTTCTGTGAAAGCATAACAAAACCGATCAACAAGACCTTGAAAACGGATCACAAAACAATAGAATCACACAGAGAAACATCCGAATTCGCAAAACTTGCAGCACAAGACAGCGGAGATCCCTTGAACACCACGTAATCGACGAAATGTCGAGGAAGGTTTACCTGGAATCGGTAGGCTCGAACATGTTTCAACGCTAAATCCAGAGAAAACCCATCTGGGAAAAGCAACCGATTCCGACGAGGAGAGAAACAAAAGCAGAGAAAAAGCTTGGGCCTTTTGGGGGATCCAATGGAAGAAATGGAGGGGAAAAGGAGAGGGACTCTCGCTTCCTCGCTATCTCTCTCTCTCTCTCTGCAAAAGGAAAAAAAAATACCAAAGAAGAGATAACCTCTCCCTCTCCCTCTCTCGATTTCTCTCTCTCACTCTCTCCCTCTTGACTGCATCTCCAAACAAAACCAACGCAGCGATTTCCGTTAGCCTTTGTTTCTCTCAACTATTCACCTCCCTATTTTTGTATTCGTGATTTTAAATTAGTTTTTTATTTTATTTTTTTTTAATTGGTGAAGAAATGATTTAGCTGTTTCCCAAATTACCATTTTCCTTTTTAATTTATCCCTTTCCCTCACAACTTAAAACTATAAAGCATAAATCAAACGATTGCTTAACAATGGCTCCTGCTCAAAATTAGAAATTTAGTTCACATATTTTTTTTTTATGAATTTGACGGTGTATATTTTATTTTATTTATGAATACTTGGTGGATATTTTCATTTCTAAAATAACTCCTTTCATTTCATTTCATTTGAGTTGTTCAGTTACTCGTAAGCAATTTTAATTAATTATATATATATAGGAATGACAATTTAGGCCCGAGATCCAAAGTCCGGCTCGACCCAATCCGAAAATTAGCGGACTTCGTATCTAACTTTCTCGACCCAAAAAAAATTGGACTTTCAGACCAGACTCAAATCGGGTTTTAGGTTCGAGTCGAGCTAACCCGAAAGTCCGATATTTAAACATAAAAAAAAATTACAAAGGGAATTATGTAGACCGATCCAACTCGACTCGACCCGATCTAACCCGACCCAAATTCGGAATATATAGAGTTGGACTTCGAACTTAACTATATGGGTCCGAAAAAAATCGGATGTGTCCGATTGACACCCTTTTATATATATATATATGTTTGTGAATTTTAGATAAGATTCAGCTCAAAAAATCAACCAAAACCCCACTTTAGAAATTCGGGATTTCAACATTTCCATATTATGACTTGTGTTTGGATTCAATCATATTAAAATAAAAATTTATTAAAAAAACAGAGAGAGAGAAACAAATGTATATAATAATAATTATAATATAGCATAAGATAGTCATAAGAAGAAGAAAACTGGTTTATACTCGAGCATCATAAAACATTAAAAAGAAGACAAACAAACACAAAGGGAGAGAGCGGTCGTTTATAGTTGAAGACTTGGTTTTAGGGAAAAGCACTTCACTCAGAAACCATGGATCTTGATGTTGTCTTTCTTCACAAGCCCCGCCTGTTCCACACCCCACATATTACCGATAAACCTCTGTTTTTTTTTAAACTTAAATTACATTTTCCAAAGAACGATTGTTTGGTTTATAAGCAGTTACCTGAACAAGGAACGTGGAGACGTTTTTCCGCTGGTCGCCTTGAAGCTGAATAACCTTTGCAGCAAAATGATTGATGATTAGATAAGCAATTGGAAAAACTTGACAAAGGATACACATGCAATGTTCTGCCCTCGTCTTTCTAGTGACGTCTATGGGTTTCTTTTCAACGTATACCCTGTTTTTGTTCTTGGCATAAACTTTAGAACCTTGCCCTTATTGTATAAACTTCTCACCCATTTGCCTATGTGTAAAAGAGAGAGAGAGAGAGGGATTTGAGAAGGACAGACACCTGTCCTAGTTCAGGGTCCTGAACCACAGTGCCATTGCAGCAGAACTCTTTCTTGAGGTCCTTTAGGATCTTGCTATAGCTGTATTCTTTCTTCAGTCCCTGCACTGTTGTCAAGCTTTTCCTACCATTACGCTGCTGAACACGAATGTGCACGTACTCCTTAGTTCCAGCACCCGAGTCCTCAGCATTTGCATCTGCAAACGGATCTATAGAAAAACAAATAAACAGAACAAGATCCATTAGCTTCAATCAATCTGATTTCAGAGGATGAGAAGATCCTCCACGGAAGAAACTACCCCAAAATCACAGGGATCCTACAGCATATGGATCGATTTAACACCGATAAAAAAAATGGAATGGAAGATACTCTAAACAATTCCAAAGTCCAAACACAAGCAATCCTTACCGAAGGTAGTGGGAATCTGGCTGTCGAGATCAGACATGAACCTTAATTGATATGAGGGAGTAAACAATTAGGACACAAAGCCCTGCATAACGAGGCAAAACTCACATAAGACCTCTGCAGAACAGACCAACAAGAGTACCATATTGCACGGCATGAAAATGGTCACTCGATCAAAAGCATTCTCATAGATAAACAGATGTGACTTGACATCTAATCGAAATACACGTGAACCTCCCCCCCCCCCCCCAAT
>NW_010965696.1:544924-562674 GCF_000463585.1 Tarenaya hassleriana
CTCAAAAAAAACCACCCGACCCCCCCCCCCCCCCCAATGTATTTCCAAACAAAATTCCACATAGCACTCCAAGATAGCAAATATCCATGATTTCATAGTATCAGAAAACCGCCTCCATTGAAATTGCATAAAACCCTTGTCATTTTACTGAACACATCTGACGCTACGATACAAGTCTCGGGTAATTTCACTAAGGATCATGCGCAAAAGTGTAAAGAAGACGAAAATGCATTCCAAAACTAAAAGAAAATCCACCCCCAAAAGTTTGCCATCCACGATAAGACATTAGATAAAGAACAACAGACCATGTATATGTATCTCTCAAAAGGTTATACACAAATAGGTACAATCAAAACACAGATTCTAAATATTCAATTAAAAAGAACACTGATGGAATAAACTTTCCGAATCGATTTCTACAGGGATCGTAAAACGAGATCTCCGCAAGTCCAAATTTCTGCTGAAAACAAAATCAAGTGCGATCATTTCCTGTTTAGGATATCAGAGAAACTTGGAGTGACTATGCAGATCGAAGAGGAAACAAAACAGAGAGATCCCAACCGGCCATAAAAGAGGAATCTTTCTCGAGATAATCCAACCCACGAGAAGAATTGGCAAGAATCATCTATTAAGGACTAATAATATACGCATCAATTCAAAAGTGAGAGAAAATTTACCTGATTGCTACGATTAGGGTTTCGAGAATTCGACAATCGCAGGAGATGAAGAAACAAAACCCTTAAATTCGGATAAGAGCAACTTATGAGACCTGAGGAAAAAAGACCTCTAAATGAGCTTCTTTATTTTTTTTTAATTAGAGTTTTTTCTACTATATTCTTTTATATTTATTACTTTTCGTTTATTTTACGATATTTTATTTTCTAATTTTTAATTCATAAAATCTTATTATGAATCATCTTACCATATCCACGACTAAAGATACTAAAAACATAAACTACTAAAATATTTTCATATGATATATAATCTCTATATTAGGCTATTAATATATTATGATCTCAAATAACTCCAATGACTAAAGTTTAAGTGGAGTGGTATAACTGAATTTTGAATATTATAATCTCTTGCATCGAATTACCGGTTTGATTTAAACCATCAATTCGTTATGGACCGTCTATATTTTACATTGAGTAAACTAAAAATTAAATAAAGGACGTCATCTGATTCATCACCATACAGAGAGAATCAGATGACGTTAATTTGTTAATTTTTTTTTGAAAAATAAATCTAATTGATTTTTAGTATTCAATTCAAATACGATGATATTTTTATTGTATACTCATAGGAGATATCGATCTTTATAACTGAATTTAATTATTTTTAACGAATATTTTATAGGGTGAGGCAAAACGCCAAAAAAAATGTATAACGTCGGTGTCCTTCGTTGGCTCACAAAAAAAAAAAGTAACAAGGGTGCGAAAGCTATTTTTTTATTTGCATGTGTTCCTTTATAAATAAATAAAAGAATCTTGTTTTTGGGCTAGTTGCTTCGTTCATAAGCAATGTTAAGGTTGTTTTCTTCTAGTTAGATTTATTGTGTAAATATCTTGAGAGAATACGATAAAGACAAATCATATAAAAGATAAAGGATGAATCTGAGTAGATTTGGATGTGTGCATATAAAATGAGTATGAAAGAGGTTGTAAAAATATAAAGCTTAAGATATTATCATTCAGAGATTTAGAGAGTATAAAAATTTTTGTTCTTTATCTTTTTATTTTTTATTTCTGTTGAGTGAGAATGTTTTGAGGGAATTTCACAATAGTAATCTGAACAAACCCAGAACGTGAGAATGAGGATTCACACGGGTTGTATGTTGAATCAGTAGATTTCGTGTCATAGAGTGTCTAACACTCAAGGGGAGTGTGGTACGTTTGGTTTTTACTACAACTATCTCTATGTTTTAGTAGTCAGATTTTTTTGAACGAAAAGAACTGATTTCAAATGATATCTGAGTGAGTCAGTTATTTCAAACAATAAATTCATATTTCTAATTTTATGATATTTTTTTTATATTGGTTGATGTCCATGAGATGGGTCGGTAATCTAGATAGCATATGAAAAAATGTCATAAAATATTTTATGACATTAATAATGTGTTGTGCTCGCTTCTTTATAAATAGCATACGAAAAAAAAACATTTTTAGGTTCTTTTATGATTAATTTAATCTATAATCTTTAATATATCGGTTTGACTTAAATTTTATATCCACTCATTTTTTATAATTTATTTTTAAACTTATCTTTATTCGAATGGTCTGTTCGTGAATTCGAATTGTAAAATAAAAATAAAAATCGCCTACTGAATGAAATGATTGTATTAAATACTTTGATCATTTTAGGAAAAAGCGGCCTTATTTGCCCAAAATGTATATGAAGTAAATAATGGAAAAGCACAGCAAAATTGGAATTATCTTTTTTTAATATAAACTAAAAAAATATTATCTTTGCAATAAAAAGTGCCCTTTTGTTATACATAACACATTTATCTAGATACTTGATATGAATAATTCCATGGACTATGAAAATAAAAGAACCGCCGGGTTACAACTATGACCTTTAGAAATATTTCCTTCGTGTTTAATTCGATTTGAAGACTTGCTATTCACATAACAATGGATGCGTTTATTCTATAATGGCATGTTTTAAGATCCGATTCAATACATCATCATGACGTCATGCACATGAAAAGTTCGAGATTCGCATCTCGATCCCCCCCCTTTTTTTTATCACATTGCCTTTTCCAATAATCTTTGAGAGAAAGAGTTGATTAGACGTAAACTTGTAATTAAAATCAATTAACTAGCGTTAGCTGGGAGGTAACCATCAAGTATATAATTAGCTAGTAATCCTTCGTGTTTAATTACCGAAAAGCCCACTGTTATATAAAAAAAAAAAGATCTTCACACATACATACATGCATGCATATATATATATATATAACCACATTGAATAGAACCCGGTACATTTTTGTACTACTTTCCAAAAATAAATTATATGCGTGTTGAAATTCGATACACAAACTTCATTTAAAAGTTGAAATTTCAAACCCTTATAACAATACATGTAGCAAAGAACTACTGGAATGCAACATGTACACACAACTATATATATATATATGTGTGTGTGTAATGTGCAGTTAAATATTAATTAATCTCACAAACACGATCAAATTATAAGTAAACATCGACATATATGAAATGTGAAATAAACGTGAGTTATATCACATTGAAATTTGGGTTTTCTAACCCTTTTATCAATTAACAATATTTAATCTCACGTGTAAAACTCAGTTTCATACAAATAAATAGGTTAATTAAGCTGATTCTAAATATGCATATTTAGAGGTAAACTATATTAATCTGAAAATCAAGATGAAAATGATATGGGGATTATTACAAAAGCAACTGAGTATACTCTATATCCATTTACGTATATATATATATATATCGATCTAGAGTAGAACATCATATGATCATTGCTAAATTAATTAAAAAAACCTTAATTATTTAGTTATAAACGAGACCCTCCTCTTTCGTTAGTCTTTAATTATTTTTTTTGGTAAAAGTTAGTCTTTAAATTTTTGCTTCACGTTTTAAGACTATCTTCATGAATTGAAACCAACTTTAACTCAAAAGAATTGATTGATGGCCACGTGTTTAATCAGAATTCATCTCTTTATGTCCTTATCAAATCATCAGCAATACAAGATATTTCTACGTTTGCTTCATTTGATGGCAACCACGATTTTGTTTTTTGTTGACAATTTAAAGGATCATCCCATTTTTATTATACTTTATATTTTCTTTAATATACATAACATGTGTGTGTGTGTGTGTGTGTATATATGAAATTACACACATACTTATACGACGTACAATACGTAGCACATGTATATATGTATATGGATGTGTGTATGTTCTACAGTAGAATCAGACTCGGGATCCGTATCGTTTATTACGGCGTCTATTCTATTCTTCTAATTTGCTAAATGCTATGCAAGTTCTGTCCACATTATGGAATACTCCATGGACCCAACGAATAAGGAGAGAGAGAGAGAGAGAGAGAGAGAGAGAGAGAGAGAGAGAGAGAGAGAGAGAGAGACTCCATGATCACTTTTTAAAAGATATTTTTCCCCTTAAAAGGATAGGGCAGAATTTCAGTTTTTGAAAACAGTAAAAGGAGACAACAATATGTGTGATGAGATTAAGTATACACACGCAGTATATATGGAGTTTTATTACAAGATGTGGCAAACGAAAAGCGTGGCTGAAAGACACTGGGGGATCTTAAAATCTTTCTACTTTAATATATATTATTTATGATAATAGTAAACAGTGAATAAAAAGTCGAATCTTCAATTATGAAATTCTTTAAAAAAAAAAAAAAGATGTGGACCGCCGGAGGGTAGAGCTCAAATTAACACGTGCTTAAATTAATTACGTTTCCCTTCTAGTTTACAGTTATTATTATACATACAGATATCTGTAACATTCATTTAACAGGAAAAAAAACTTCTATAATGTTTGAGAACAAAAAAAATGTTACAATTCATACATCAAATAATAAAACCCTAACATTCTCACCATATACATAGTTAGAACTCATGCAGCACGTGAACCGATTTACATTTTTCTTTGCTTGTATGATGAAAATATATGTTCATATATATATATATATATAGACGGGTTAGGAGGATGGCATCCGCATGGACCGCATGAGTGGCACGTGCACAAAGAGAAGAGGTCGTGAAGTGTAATTCTCTTATAAGCCACACAGCCCTCGCTGAGAAGACACTTGTGTGCACCCACCCGCCTTCCCCTCATTTCCCATCACTCTTGCTATAATTGTTATTTTCTTTTTTTATTTTCAATTATTTCATCATATTTTATTACTATATATGGTTATTGCGGTTTTTTTTTAATAAAAATAATAATAATTATAGTGGGTACGCATCATCTGGTGAATGAAGAAAGACCAACCGCTGGTGTACACTGCGGTTTCAGGGTTAGTGATATTATAATTAACGTGAAAGTGTGTGTGTGGGAGTTCTTGTCTTCCTCGTCTTGCTTCTTCAAGAGATCTCCCATTTCTCCGCCATATAAAGCGTTCATATACATATACATATATATATATATATATAGAGAGAGAGAGAGAGAGAGAGAGAAATGGGGCATCACTCATGCTGCAACAAGCAGAAGGTGAAGCGAGGCCTGTGGTCTCCTGAGGAAGACGAGAAGCTCATCAACTACATCACCACTAATGGCCATGGATGCTGGAGCTCTGTTCCCAAGCATGCAGGCACCACATCCACAACTCTCTCTCTCTCTCTCTCTCTATATATATATATATATATGTAAATTCTTGAATTCTATTGTTCTACATTTTCTTGATTCTTTATTCTTCTTCATTTCTTATCTTTGGTGGTTACGATTATTAAGGTCTCCAAAGATGCGGGAAGAGCTGCAGATTGAGATGGATTAATTATCTCAGACCCGATCTTAAACGTGGAAGCTTCTCTCCCCAAGAGGCTGCCCTTATAATTGAACTCCATAGCATTCTTGGTAACAGGTTTGTATATACAATATATATATATATATATATATATATTATATTTCCACATTACATATATATCTACATTTTTATGTTATTTCGATTACAGAATCTTAAGATCTAAGTGATATAAAGTATGATATGATGATTCATATATACAGATGGGCTCAGATTGCCAAACACCTGCCGGGGAGAACAGACAATGAAGTGAAGAACTTCTGGAACTCGAGCATTAAGAAGAAGCACCATCATACCTCTTCCATGGCGAGCTTCTTCACCAACCTTCCTCTTCCTCATCATCATCATAATGTGTTCATTAACAATGTCGATAACCAGCATGACTGCATTGGAGAAGAAGCTTCTAGGTTTTTCTCCCTCCTCACAAACACAAACCCTAGTTTCATCACTCCGAACCATACTACTGATCATCATCTCTATTTTCCTTCTCCTGATGATATCACCCAAATCACATTCCAAAGCTTTGGCCGTGGAGATTCAAAGTGTAACAACACAAACCAAGCCCAGAGCCTTTACAATCCTGGTAATCTGGTTATCGCACCAACAAATCATCAAACTTTACTCCATTCTGCAGCTCCTCAAACAACCCTTCCCGATTCAGATTCGCCTTCCGCCTTCGATCCTGGTCAGCCCGAATGGCCATTGCCGGATTTTCCAGCCTCCATTTCTACCACTTTCCGGGAAACCCGAGTTCCCGAAACCTTTCAAGATTATGTCGGTCACGACGACAAGCTCATTTTCGACCCGGTCGTCTCCATAATAACACCATACCCACATGACACACAAGTGCCTGGAGATCATGATCATCATCACCATCTTCGTCAAGTGGATCCATACATTGACTCTATGATCATGCCGTCATTGCCATCCTCGTCATCCTCCTCCTCCTCGCCGATCTCGGGCGGACAGCACGTGGCTACTGCTGCTGCTGTTACGACTACTACTACTGCAATGTCTACATGGGATCCCTAGACATGGATTAAAAAGAAAAATAATATATAGAATTGTAATATATATGTATATGTGTGTGTGGGGGAAAAAGAAATATAAATAGTCATCAGTATGTGTTGATTAATATTTTACCATATAATGACATTTATATAAAATAAGGATTGGTATATGTTCACTGAACATTTGCGAAAGATTTGCATTCAATTGTTGGTGAGGAAAACCTAAACGTTACTAGTTCAGGTTCGTTGCGTGAGTAATTAAGGGCTATCGAAAAGTTCGTCAATAACTATATACACACATATATATATATATATATTCTTTTGTCATTATACAATACCCCATAGATACATACAATATATGTACATATGCATATATGGGTGTCGTGTTTGTATATATAGTCAGTTTGTTTTGTGACTACTCTATAATATTCCGCATCTTTTTAACAAAAAAAAATATTCCGCATCTTTGATTTGTCGCTTATGGCTCTCTCAGTATCTCTTGAAAATAAATGTGTCTCATTTTCCAATTAAATTAAATGCATCGTGTGTATGTATACATTATATATATATATATATATATATATATATATATATTATTTCCTGGGTGGTGACACAGAACCAAATCGTGCATTCGTTTCCGGAACCGAACTTATCTAAAAATGAGATCGCATCGTCCATCTTTTATGGAAAGATGATGGGCCGAAAATTGGGCCCACCAAGAGCCTATTAGCCGATTCTTTTGTCAGGCCCATATATTTTTGGCCCACGTATCAATCTATCCACTAAATAAAACCCTCACAATTATGGATATAATATAATCCTTTTTTTTCACTAACTCAATGCTAAAACAACTAGATTTTTTATTATTATATTAAATCAGCATCCCATCTTTGACATAATATTAACATCTTTTACCAACATTGACATATACAAGAACAAGAGGTAAATTTAAACGTTCCGACATGTGTTCTAAACATAAAATCATATAGATTTTCGCAGTCATTTGGAAATATAAATTCTATATTGTATTATATAGTAGAAAACACTTCAGTAACAACAAAAAATGCATTATAAAATTTATCAATCAATATTTCAAACATAACATTTTTTTTAATCATATGTAATGCATTATAAAATTTATCAATCGTAGTTTTTCTTAAATCATATCTAATTGTATTTTTTTTTAGGTCAAAAGATGGATAATTTTTCCAGCTCTTTTGAGATGAAATTGGATCCAGAGGGGGAAAAGGAAGGAAAGTTCTCTCTTTTATGTTCTACCGAAAATCAGAAATCAAACCCAATTAAATAAAGCGAAAAAAGTCGGCATTTTTTGAAAAAGAAACCATTCCTGTTTGGATTCTCTTCTTCGTAGAGAGCTTTGATCTCAGTCGAGCACGGTTTCTGAAGGAGATACGTCGTAGTCTGATATTTCCTCTGATCTCTCTCTATCTCTCCTCCTCGCATTTTGGAATTCATTCCTCCGTCCATCCCCCCGTTGCCGGACAAAAAATGGGTATTTTGATCCTTTCTCGGATTCTCCGGCCTTAAATGCGTCTAATCTCGTGGATCCGGTTTTTTCTTTGATCTGATCAGTTTCTGTCGTGTCTGCACGTTATCGGTTATGTTTTGGGCCTTTTTTTTTAATATTCTGATTTGGGTCTCGATCGGTCTGTTGAGAATTCTGTTTCAGCTCATCGGATGGTAGGTGAAAGATTTAATTGCTCCGTGTTCATTTGGCCGAATATGAGTGCGAGGGTTTTTTGGATGTTGATTCGTTCAGTTCAGTTCCTAGGAAAATGCGAGGAACTATTACAGCAAAATCCGAAGCGTGTCTGGTTTTCTCCGGATTAACGTCTGTTTGGTTGCTGAGAAAATGAAAGAAAGTGGTAGAAAGTCCAAAAGCAGGCTTTTATGGATTAGCAGCTTGAACAAATTCTGGAACCATGTGTCTCATTTAGTTTCAATTTATTTTGACATTTCCGGAAGCTAAACACATCCGAAATGGGTGTAGATAAGATCTGATTGAGTAGCAACACTAGAAGAACTTCAAGATTCTTGCTTTCTTTGGACACCATCATGAATGCCTCTTGCATTGCTAATGCATGATTATGATTGGTCTTCTTTACTTCCTTGAAAATACAGATAGCTGCTCTACTCAGCTTATTGATGGAGATGGTACCTTCAATGTTACTGGGCTTGATCATTTCATCAAGGATGTTAAACTGGCAGAATGTGGTCTTTCATATGCCGTTGTCTCGATTATGGGTCCACAAAGCAGCGGTCTGTGTTCTGTCCTTAAATGTGAAAATCTCATTTGAAATTTTGTTTCTTTTGGATGACCCATGTCCATTCTTTTTTATTTTTTTAATGTTGCAGGAAAGAGCACATTGTTGAACAATTTGTTCGGAACAAACTTCAGGGAAATGGACGCATTTAAAGGAAGGCATGTTTTGTTCTTTGTATAATTTTCCGTCACAACACATTGCATAGCTTCTGATTTAAGATTCTTTAACAGCTATAATCCCATATTTTCAGGTCTCAGACGACTAAGGGGATTTGGCTTGCAAGATGCACTGGAATTGAGCCCTGCACTCTTGTGATGGATTTAGAGGGTACTGATGGAAGAGAGCGTGGAGAGGTATTTAGCCCTTCTTCCTCCCTTCTCTCACTCGTTCTTTTCTGTTTTCCACATCACTAACGAGTGACCTATTTATTTCTTTTAGACCTGTTCCTGACTAATTTCCATTGTGCTGATTAAAGCCTTTAAGATTACCGATTTGGCTTCATGTATTGCTTTACTTTTTTAGTTTGCTTAAATGTATATTTTGTCCTTAAAAGGAATGTGTGAATGCAGACTTACACACTTACTGACATCTGCCTTATCTATGGCCGTTAGGATGATACGGCTTTTGAGAAACAGAGTGCTCTTTTCGCACTTGCTGTCTCAGACATAGTTCTTATAAACATGTAAGCATCTCCACAAGCACCTTTGTTTCCTCTGGTATTAATGCACTGTGCCACGCTTCTCTCTCTCTGTTAAAAAATCCATTTTAAGTGTTCCCTGGATTCACAATGCAGGTGGTGTCATGATATTGGTCGTGAACAAGCAGCGAACAAGCCTCTTTTAAAGACTGTTTTCCAAGTAAGTGTTTTTGTCTGTTAGTTCTTACTTATCAGGAAGCTGATATCTGTTCTGAAGCTCTGGCTTGTTACTTCTTATCAACTTGTGGACAGGTCATGATGCGGTTGTTTAGTCCACGGAAAACCACTTTAATGTTTGTCATACGAGATAAAACACGGGTATGACTTTTGTTCTCCATTTGATTGCTTGTGACAACTTGATATGTTTGGCATAATTTCTTTATTTTTTCTCTATTATTCTGCTCCCTTTTCATCACTTGTAACTATTTTTATGCGATGTTGGTGTTGTTAATTCCGTAATTTTTGCAGACTCCTTTGGAGAATTTAGAACCTGTTCTGAGGGAAGACATTCAGAAGGTTAAAGAAAAAAACAATAGTTTTTTTTTTTTGGTATAAAACAATAGTTTCTTTGCATGATTTTGTTTTGCAAGTGCTATCTCTTACGTTGTCTCATGATTTTGTTTTGCAAGTGCTATCTCTTACGTTGTCTCTTTAACGCAGATATGGGATTCTGTTCCTAAGCCTCAAGCACACAAAGACACCCCACTAAGTGAATTTTTCAATGTACGATAGCCTGATTTAACATTGGGCTTAGAATTTGGTATCATTCTTCTGTTGTTTGGATTGAAAAAATAGTCTTGTTTCCTTGGTGCAGGTTGAAGTAGTCGCTCTCTCTAGTTATGAAGAAAAGGAAGAGCAATTCAAAGAGCAGGTAAATTAGCTATCATCATTAGTTTTGGGTTTCCCAGTGTATTTCCTTCCTTGAGGCAGATGACTTTGTAGGTTAAATTAATGCTTGACCTGTAATATTGTTGCTGTGATTGAAGGTTGCTAATTTGAGACAACGGTTCTTCCACTCTGTTGCACCTGGGGGACTTGCTGGTGACCGACGGGGAGTAGTCCCTGCTTCGGGTTTTGCTTTTAGTTCAGAACAAATCTGGCGGGTCATTAAAGAGAACAAAGACTTGGACCTTCCGGCTCACAAGGTGACTTTAGTAGCATAAGGTTCTCATCCATGCTCTACGTTTTCATGTTTTCCCTTGTTTTTCATGAGCTGCCTTTTTGTAGGTCATGGTTGCAACTGTACGGTGTGAGGAAATTGCCAACGAAAAGTTTTCTCATTTCACCGCAAACGAGGTAATTATTCTTCTAGATGCTTAAAATTTTGTTATGCTTTCAACACCTATTCTCTAAACTTCTTAAAATTTTCTTTAGGAATGGCGTCAGCTAGAAGAAGCTGTGCAGTCCACTCCTGTTTCCGGGTTTGGAAAGAAGCTGAGTTCAATTCTCGAGTCTTGCTTGTCAGAGTAAGAATATTCTACAATATATTTATTTCATGTAAACATTTTCCGGGTCACGACTCATAAGCACTCCGCTGCATCATCTGCATCCTTATGCATATAATCTTATCTCTAATAGTTTCTTCATTATGGATT
Organism: Tarenaya hassleriana; assembly: GCF_000463585.1. NCBI lineage: Eukaryota > Viridiplantae > Streptophyta > Magnoliopsida > Brassicales > Cleomaceae > Tarenaya > Tarenaya hassleriana. The sequence continues at coordinate 556,041 of NW_010965696.1, forward strand.
TGGTAATTTGGATTTGATTCCAGTCCAATAATCTCTCATATTTATAAGGTATGACACTGAAGCCACATACTTCGACGAAGGTGTGAGATCTGCCAAACGACAGCAGCTGCAAGAGAAATTATTGCAAGTAATGCACATATCGATAACTTGTGATTATATTGTACTTGAGACCTGTCACTTATGTTTGTCTGTCTTAGCACATGTCGCGTGAAAACCTTGAGACGGATTTTGCACAGCTGAAGATACTCTATTGCTAGGTACTCATTTTCTTTTTTCCACTTATCCAGCTTGTTCAACCAGCTTTCCAAGATGTGCTTGGACACATGAGATCTGGAACACTTGATAACTTCAAGGTTGCTTTTGAGAAGTCCTTGAACGCAGGAGAAGGGTTTTCTTCCGCTGCTCATGCCTGTGCTCAATCTTGCATGTCTCAGTTTGATGAAGGATGTGCCGGTATGGTTTATTGTCGACGTTGTAGTAATAATAATAATAATAATAATAATAATAATAATAATAATAATAATAATAATAATAATAATAATAATAATAATAATAATAATAATAATAATAATAATAATAATAATAATAATAATAATAATAATAATAATAATAATAATAATAATAATAATAATAATAATAATAATAATAATAATAATAATAATAATAATAATAATAATCATCATCATAATAATAATCATAATAATGATGATGATGATGATGATGATGTGCAGTATAGGATAAAATGATGGAGAGCTTAGAATATCAAGAAACATTACATGATATCCGAGATTTGAAGGAGCCATAAAACTTTCTTTTCACATTTTACGAAAAATATACACGGTTATGTTCTCCTGCAGATGTTGTCATTGAGCAAGCAAACTGGGATACATCTAAAACTCGGGAAAAGCTTTGGCGTGATATTGATGCTCATATTGCATCTGTTCGTGCAGCAAAGCTGTCTGAACTGACTACACTGTATGAGGTACTTTTGAGTACCTTAAGATTTCCTTGATTATGTACTGTTGGAAATTCCATTCCCTTACTAATAGAGATAGCTGTGTTTTGCAGTCGAAACTGAATGAAGCATTGTCTGGACCTGTGGAAGCTCTCTTAGATGGAGCTCATGATGAAACATGGCCATCAATAAGAATGCTACTGAGAAGGGAAACAGAATTGGCTGTCTTTGGCCTCTCTGATGCATTATCTGGTTTTGACATGGACGAAGAATCAAAGAGTAGAATGCTGAGTGCCCTTGAGAACTATGCATGTGGTATTGTTGAAGCCAAGGCAAAGGAAGAAGCTGGAAGGGTGTTGATGCGGATGAAGGACAGGTAATGATGCTATGCCGGTATTTTACCGTTTTTCTCGTTTAAAATAGTTTCATCTTTTCTAATACCACTTGCCGATTAAACAAAAACTTCTACCCAGATTTGCAACAATCTTCAGCCACGATGCTGATTCAATGCCACGTGTATGGACCGGGAAGGAAGACATCAGAGCAATCACTAAGATGGCCCGTTCTTCGGTATTGCATCTCCCTGATATAGCAAACCTTTGCAGTATCTATTTTTTTTTAATCTGATTTCCAGTCTCATGTGAAGTAAATTTTAACCTTGTTTGCTTATTCTAGTCCTTGAAGCTGTTGTCTGTCATGGCTGTAACCCGGTTGGATGATGAACCTGATAATATTGAGAAGACATTGTCACGTGCTTTTGTCGATTCTTCGAACAACAACGCTGCTAGCACAAGCATTACCACATTTGATCCACTCGCTTCAAGTACTTGGGAGCAGGTGAGTAGAATCTGAACTCACTATCTATTTCAAGAAAACCAACATAGAGACATGTTTTCATAACAAATTCTTTTGTTCAGGTTCCACAATCAAAGACATTGATCACTCCTGTCCAATGTAAATCGTTGTGGAGGCAATTCAAAACCGAGACACAGTATACTGTTACACAAGCCATTTCTGCTCAGGCAATGATTTTCCTACTTTCAGACATGTTTTTGGCCTCAATGCTTGCAGGCTACTAGATTTTTTTTTTTGGAATGGTAGTAAAAACGAAGTTTGAATCCATTCTAATGTTATTCTTCCTGGTTTCAGGAAGCTAACCGGCGGAATAACAACTGGTTACCGCCTCCATGGGCAATCCTTGCACTGGTTGTTCTGGGATTCAATGAATTTATGACTCTCTTAAGGTAGTACTCTCTCTGTTCTTTTGAGACTGGCTCGGTTTTTCATCTATAGGATTCTATTCACATTGGCTTTTCTCTTTGCAGAAATCCTTTGTACATTGGTTTCCTTTTCGTCGGTTATCTTATTGCCAAAGCTCTTTGGGTGCAATTAGACATTTCTGGAGAATTTCGCAATGGGGCGGTACGTCTTCTTCCATCTCTTCCATTTCACGTGACAATGAAGCAGATTTTTCTGTTTCCTATTGAATTATAGGTTATCACATCTCAGATTCTCAAAGGAAAAAAGCACTATAATGTAAACATGTAGGTTCGACAGGAAAAACTTGCTTTATTCCATACATACTCTCCTTAGTTGATCAAGAACAACAGGAAAAGAAAATGATTTAGTTTGTCGATGATTCATCTTCATCAAATGCTTGTATTTTCCATCATGAAATTTCCTGATCACCACTTTTTTGTTTCCTCTGGTCTTCCCTTGTTGTTGTTATCTCTTCTGAGATGCAGCTACCTGGGCTTATCTCCATATCAACCAAGTTACTTCCCACTGTCATGAACCTTCTCAAAAAGCTCGCGGAAGAAGGACAAGCTCCACCAATGAATCCTCAAACTCAGTCCAAGGTTACAACTAACGGCGTCAGTAGCAGCGTCGGTTCGTCCTCGTCAAGCGGCATCTCGACAGAAACAGTTTCCGACCACACGAAAGATGACTAGACAAGGCGAGCGTTCACCCATTAAGATGAGATTTCGAATCTTCGTTCCCTCCAAAAGGGTGCCTCTCTTTCGTGAATACAAGACTTCGAATCGTCATCCCCTCCAAAAGGGTACCTCCCTTTCAGTATGATCCGGGAGATCCAGAGCGTTTTGATCTGAGAGAGACATATTTTCATCTCCCGAGGCATCGGTTTTTACTGCAGATGCTGGGGGGTGGGGAATAGATACTGTTTTTTCTGTACCGATGTGGTTTTATTGTATCTGAGGAAAGAATGTTCCTGTAAGAAACGGGGGTTCGGTTTTGTGTGTTCCAACTTCCAAGATTTCTGTTGCAGATGCGGTTTCTTGTGTCTCAAGAAAGTACATTCTTGAAGAAACCTGTTTGAGTTTTGTTTTGTCAACTTGAGATTTTTTTGTCTATGAACATTGACGGCCCTGGCGGTGGCGTGTGTATATATATATAACACAAACCTTATCTGGCAACTATTGGTTTTGCGTATGGATCATAGTTTCCTGACATAAAAGGAGATCTAAACATGTCTGTTTTAAACCCAAGTGATTCTGCAATCGAAGGCCAACACGTTCGTGTCTTTCGCTTGGAAATCTCTTCAACGGGCTTCACGTCATCGATAATAAAACCCGACTTCACACATTTGCCATTGTTGATGAATCTTGAAGCTGGGTGGAGCCACCGGATATCTTCTTGTAAGTGAACGGTGCTGTTGTTGTGGCTGTCTGCTCGTGTTGCAGATGATCTGGCGTCGACTGATTCAGACCACAAGAACTCGATTCTTGAATCTGAATGTGCGGTTCTTGACGGTCGGATCTTGAACTCGAATCAATTGGGTTTTTTCTCGTGTTCTTTATGCCAGTACCCGAAATTGCGAATCTGGCTCAGATTGAATGCGTCATTCGAAATTCCAGGATGGAAAAAATGTGATCCAAGTTTCAGACTTTAATTTCTCCTTTTAAAATCACATTAAATATAGATCCTGTATGAAATATAATATAATATATATATATAATATGTTTCAAAATTCTATCTTATGTAAGCTTTCGTGAAGTTATCTAAAGAATATTCCCTTTTTTTTTCCTTATCAGAGGGCCCATTATAGTAGTTTCACAACTTATTTTAAGAATAATTATTTCAATATTTTCTACCATAATGTTATATGATATTATTTGTGGTCTTTACGTATAGGAACCTATGGTGGAAGACAACCAGTTTCATCAATCATTCAGCAACTTTTGACAAATATTTACATGGAAATTAGAAAAGCTATCTCACACTTGCAGAAAATGACCAATACACAAATGGGACAATAATAGCCGTAGGGAGGACAAAAAGAAAAGCTAAAAAGCTGAATTTCAAGAAATTAAATAATATCTACCTATATATATGTATATATATATATATATATATATATTCATTGGAACGTGTCTTACACATGTGTAGAGCACTGCCACCAAGCAAAAAGCGATATATATATATATATATATATATAATGGTTCGATATTTCTATTGGAACATGAAAATAAAAATAAATTTAAAATTGAATAATATATAAATATTTACTAAAAAGCAATTTAAAATTATTTAAAAAAAAATCAAATTAAGTTGTCCCATAAATCCTACCTAACAATTTTCCCCCACGTGATACGCACAAAAAAACGAATATTTTTATATTCGAGTTGACCGCGTGCAGCTTATTTTTTGCATGGTGAAAAAACGTAACCAATTCATACACATCAATATATTCATTAATTAATTTCCGTATAGATTAATTTGCAACATGCTAATTCTCCTTTTTAGAGGATATTATTAATTCAACTATTATGAAGGAAACAAAAAAAAAGGTTATAGAAGATACAAGAAAACAAAAACATATATATATAGACACATATATGTGTATACATATTCATGTATATAAAGATGACCTAACTTTGCCATAGGTTTTGTGAGTGGCTATGCTCCTCAGAAGCATTGCCGTCGAGACAGTCTCCAAGACCGGCAAAACTGAGAATGTCGCTATGATACAATGGCCTAAGCCCCAAGAAATCTCTCGTCAACCCTTCTCCTACTCCTCCACCGCCGTTCTTCTCTCCGGCCACCGGAACCGCCACCCCCGCCGCCGCGCTTGTCCCCAAGAACCCACCGAAGCTCTCTTCGAAGGCTTCTCCCCGACCGAATCCGGCAGCGGAATCCATCGAGTTGTAGTCTTGAAACATAGACGGGTTGTCGCTGTTTCCGCCGGCGAAGCCGAACCCAGGTGGCGGCGTAGCCGATGATGTCATCATCGACGCCATTGTCGTGGTGAGGTTATGACTCGACCTGACCACGTCGGTCGGAGAAGGAGCTGAGTTCGTAGCACCCATTTGAGCCGCTTTCTGGAGCAACGCGGTGGCGGACATGGCCGGAGACGGCGGAGAAGGGTGGTGGAAGCAGGCGGCCGTCGCGGTGGCTGAACCAAAAGGGAAAAAACCGCAGCCGCTAGGGTTAGGGTTAGGGTTTGAGGGTGAGAGCCAGTGAGGGATCATGATTTGGTTTACGTCGCTTTGTTGCTCTTTCTTCATGGGAAATGCATGGGGATTGTTGTTGTTACTGCAGGTACTGCTGCTGCTACTGCCATTGTTGCGAGCGCCATAGCTCCCGAGGCTCTGAATGTGAAGGCTGATTAGGTTCTGAGAGGAGGAAGAAGAAGATGCATTGTTGGGTGGAGTCTGATGACGAGGAGATTGGATCAAGGGAGTGTTTGGCTGCTGGGTTTGGATTGATCTCACACTTTCTTCTGCCAATGCATCACAGAATGCTCTGTGAGTTATGAAACTATCCCTCCTGTCCACAAAAACACGATCGAATATATTAAAAGAAACGTAAAATATAAACTCTAATTAATAATATTCTATCTAATTCGCAATAATATACATTTAACATGTGTAATGTACGTTTAAAAAGCAATGCATGATATGTGAATGAGAAATAATGAAAATACAAGTTATAATCGAGATTTTTCAAGTTCAAAGCAGATGAGTGAGATGTTACACACACATATATACACACATTATACATATTGTATTTTGTATATGTGTGTAAGACGAATGATTAATGCAATAAATGCAACCATCATGAGGAGCTCTAACAACAAAAAAGAATAATGGACAGTCCCCAACAATTTAAATGAAGATTCTTTGAGCTATCGCCACTCTTGTCCTCTTCAATTAAATGAGAACACACTCGTTTATATATATATATATATATATACATACACATGTACCCAACAGATGATGTTTTCGTACGCAATGCCCATCTGTCTGTCCAATTCATGTGACAACACTCCTCGTTTTCATTATCAACTCACATATCATAATCATATTATATAGTCTGGTTAATTAAGACATCTAAATCAGATTAATCCGACGACTACAGTTACATGCATGTACATCATCGTGTGTGAATGAGAATGCGCAGTGTCAGATCCACGTGCGGGACAAGTGGCATAATGTAGTATAATTAGAGAGAATTTAAATTATATATTAAGTAAATATGTGAAGGGTTAAAATTAAATGGAATATTGGGTCGTGAATATACCTTGAAAAAAGGGTGCCGCAGTCACATCTGTACTCTTTGGTGCCGCAAATCTTAGAATGGGCCTTCCAATCTGACTGAACGGCATACCTCTTCGAACACTTGTCGCATTTCCACCTCTTCTCGCCATGTTTCCTGCTG
>NW_010965696.1:562824-589427 GCF_000463585.1 Tarenaya hassleriana
CTGCTGAAATGCTTCTTGATCCCTGTTAGATCCCCCAGGGCTCTCGACGGGTCGTGATGGACGCAGCTCGGCTCCGGACATACGTACACTTTCTTCCTGATCGCTTCTGTCTTCGATCTTTGTTTCAGCTTCCATGGCAGGTTGTGTCCTCTCCTGTGCAGTTGCAGGTTCTGATCTCTTTGGAACCCTTTGCTGCAGATCTCGCATATGAACCTGTTTCTCGCCTGAAGCGTCCCCGGTGACAATGCTATCACTTCTGCATCTGGGTCTGGCGTTTTCCCGCAATCCAATCACACCCATGTCAGAAAATTCGATAATCTCCACGAAATACCCATAAAGTTCAGATTTTTATTCTGATTTTTCATATGGGTTTGCTTATTTTACTGAAAGAAACAAACGCACAAAAGACAAGGACAAGGGGGAAAAGAAAGTTGTTGTTTTTTTAATAAAAAAGGCAATCCTGCACTCGTCTTCGAGATCGTTAATTTCAAAGACGAATACAGTATTTATCAAATAATTGAATTGAAATAAGTCGGTGCAATGCAAAACCACCAAAAAAGGGAGAAAGATGAGATTTTGTTTTTCTCATATGAACCTGGATTGCCTGGTTGGTTCCTCTTCTTCTTTGGCGGCTGAGATGTTTGAGCTTCTGGTTGTAGAACAAAATACTGTTGCTGTTGAGGATTGATGACAAAGTTTGACCCACTTGCTTCACTTCTGTTGCCTGAAGACACACTGGCTTGATCCCCAGATGCAGATGTAAGATTCGACATGTTCTCCTCTGCAATCACTTGCTGCTGCTGCTGCTGCTGTTGATGATGAAACAACATGTCTTTGTTCATCATCATCATCCTCTCTCGACAAAAACCTTGAAAACAAGAAAGATACAGATAGAAAAACACTTTTTTTTCAGATCTATGTATACAATTGTAGCTACAGATATGTAATGTCTGCATATGTACAAAGACTATACAAAAAAAAAAAAAGCGATGAAAGAAGCCAAAGAGAAGGTATATATCAAGCGAAGGAAAAATACAAGAATTGAACTCATAATTATCATCATCACCGTCACAAATACCATATATGTATGTATTATAGATGCCGATATATGTATATACTTGAATTGCATATTGATTACTCTCTCCTTGGCTTCAACCCAAGAGACAACCCGAAAAGACAACCTCTTTGTTGTCAAATGAATCTAAAAACCAGATTCCCTCCATCCACTTCTCTCTTGATCATGTTCGAAAGTGAACAAAGAATCTGTATTTGCTGATACTTGATGGCTTACTATTAGACTTCAAAAAAAAAAAAAGAGAAAACAAAAAACCCACCAAGAAAATCCAACAAGAACGAACGGAACATACGAACAAGAAAAGAAAGACAAAACAAGAAAACATACCTCGGAGCCGAGGGGGGGAGAGAGAGAGAGATTGTGGACGAGAGAAACTCTGTTATCTTCTCTCTGGTGTGATATCTGAAACTCATAAACTGAAAAAGAAAAGAAAAAAGAGAGAACCCTACCGCTAAGGAAGAACTCTTCTGACGTCGGCAATTTTTTTTTTTTTAAACTCTCTTTAATGTTGTTCTTGCACAAGAGGCAAGAGCCACCGGGAGAAAAATCTGTGCTTTCTTTATCACCATCAAATCTTTTTTTTAATTGTATTTTCCTTTTTTCTCTCCTTGATTTTAAAATTAAAACCCGTAATTTTTTTATTTTCCGAACTGTTTGTACAGAGCAAGGTGGCAAAAAGGTAAATATACTTTCTCGCTGTTCTGTGAAAAGCTTGCAGAAAAAGAGATCATTGGATATATCGTACGTTTCTGGAGAGAGGGAGAGAGGGATGCAAAAAAAATACGTCATGTTTGAATTTGCTCAGTGCTCTCTCGGCCTAGGAGTAATAAAAAATAAAATTCACAAAAATTCTTATATAAAGAATAGAGTTAGTGTAAAAATACAAATATCATACGTATCTTGTTTGAATTTCTTTGCGTATATAATCCTGTTAATATTTCCGTGAAATTTTTTACATATGTTGAAATAGAACCAAATTAAGAATATTATATATGATCGATAATAATTAAAAAAATAATATCAATTAATAATAAAGTATATATCGTGTCAATTATATTTTATTTTATTTATTTTTTTGGAATTTTTATTTTTTTTAATAATTTTTTTCTATAAATATATAAATTATTTTTATTATAATATAAAAAAAGAATACATGTAGTAATAAAAATATTGTCATTCTTTTTTCATTCTTTTATATTTATTATCTATATTTTATGTTTTAATATAATATCAAAGGCGTAGAACTATTTTTTTAGTTAATATTCTTGACCTTTTATTATTTCAATACTAAAATCATATTATATATATATATATACACACTCCTACGTACATATATACTGATATATGCATGCGCGTGTGTGTGTGAATGTTACATCTTGACCCTAATTTAGAGTTACTAGGACATGATTGAGCCATTGATTAATTTGAGAAAGAGGTTTGGGCATATAATATTCCCTTAAAAGTTTACCTTTTTTCTCTCTTTACGTTTTTTTTTAAAACAAAAAGAAATGGGAAAGTGGAAATTCCATCAATTAATCATATTTCAGTGCCACCTTGCCCTAATAACCCCCTATCTATGATTCTATGATGATCTACATATAGCCATTGGATAGAATCATTTCACAAATTTCCCATTTTAATATTTAAATTTGCTATATATCAAATAACGAACACAAGCAAGCAAGCACTCAATACAAATGCGTACTATGTTACAAATATGCATCATTTATAGAAACTGCGAGATTATTTCATGAACAAAATTTAAAAAAATTAAATTTCTTCTATTTGAGAAAATTCTTCCGTATTTCAAAACCTCCAATCTCAATCATTTTTTATAACTCGTATATATATATATATATATATATAACAAAAAGAATAAACTACATCACTAATTTAACACAATCTCAATTTAAAATTAAATTGATTAGCATGAACCAAGATACGCATTAAAGATTTTGGGTCTAGGATTACCCGGTTATAAAAAAAAAAAAAAACAGTTGACTCGTAAGATAGAAGGACCATCTGCTTCTTTACCAGAAATTTGACTCCTTAATTATTGCAGTAGCCGCATTGGCGCACACAACAAAAAAAAACGAAGAAAAATAAATGTTTGGCCCTTTAAAAAAATTGGATATATTGATAAATCAATTGAAATTCAACCATCCAATAATTGTGTTTAATTATATGAATTAATCTCCAAAAACAAAATGTTAATTAAAGCTTCCATTTCATTGGAAAAAAAAGTCTAAATATTCGAACTAGATATAGATTATATATATATGGGTGTGTGATTTTTTGTCTAAAATTTGAAATTTGGATGTAATGGAATGATTCCAAAACATATACTTTAATCGATATATATTTTTTAAGCCAAATATTAATTATGGAAAATAGAAAAAAAATGTATAAATCATAATACACGAAATTTCATAAATGTCTACTCACATAGTCATATAGAGACTAAGAGACATTCCATTTGGTGGCACGCAAGCATCGAGAAACATACCTTAGATTATAACTATTATATAAACTTTTACGAAATATTGTGGACAAGGATAAATACGAATCAAAATGGTAAAATGAAAACAATAAGGCCATATTGTAATGTTATGTGATGTTCAAAAAAGGAAAGGAAAAAAATGTCACAATTATAGGTTTAGATATAAAATTCTGCATGTTCGTATATCTGAATGTCAAAATAATATATTTTTAAAATTTGAAAAAATAAAATATATTCTTTATATTTTTGTTTTGTCTTGTTCTTGTTTTATTCCTCAATTATTTAGCCTTTTTTAAAGTTATTTTGTCCCATACTATTCCCTATATGCAACACCACGTACTTCCTCTCTTATATTCAAAATTCTGGGTTGGATTATTTTTTTATTTATTCTTTTAAACATCTCTTCGATTTTTACGTGGATTTTTTTCTTCGATCGATTTTTTATTGAATTTGTGTTTTGTTTCAACAGTTTAAACCCGATATTTTTGTATTAAAAATCATCATTACTAAAAAAAATTACTTGTTTTTTCAGTTATTTTATACAAGATTTAGTTAAATTAATTAAAAACCATAGTTAATTAATTGTATCATATTTAATTCATATATAATTGAATATTGTTTTGTTCAATTTTGCTTATCATCTGTCCATGTCAACAACAACATTTAGAGCACATATTAACAAAGTTTTTATTTTTGGAATGTGATATTAAGGAAGCTTTTAGTTAAATATTAGCTTCTAATTCCATGTCGCTGAACACACAAAAGATGTTTGAGCATGCAGAGTAATTGGTAAACTATGACAAATATGTCATGTCATTTGAAATCTATATTGAAATTAGATAATAAAGTAACAATATTTTTGTCAAAAAAATTATATAAATATATAATTTGTAAAGGAAGAAAAAAAAGTGTAGATTTCAAATGACACGACATATTCTTGTAATTCAAATTCCCACAAAAAGAATGAATGAGGCAACAAATATGTACTTGAATATCTGTAAAATATATATATATATATAAATAAAGGAAAACCAAATAATACGTTGAGAATAGTCGTCAGGAGTTCACGAGCGGAGTATAGCAGACAACACCGGGTCCCGCATCTTTAGAAAACTCAATGCAATATAATTAATATAAAATAATAATAATTATTATTATTATTATTGTAAACATCGCACCTAACTTTCTTCTGCTTTTCTCTTTCTGCTGACCGCCTAGTCGTCTTCCCATGTCGCTTTCAGACTTCTATTGTTCATAATTCTGAATATTTTGCAATTGTAATCAACTCATAACGAAAAGGAACCTACAATTTGTTTTTTAAAACAAGTATATTATATTCAACAATTTCCCCATGTTTCACAGTTGTAAAAATCAATTTGAAATTAAGCTTGGCTTGGTTGATTTAGGCCAAACTAAGGAAATAATTAATCTTTAAGTATTTTAAAACATTACACAAAAAAAAATTCAACCCAGGAAATTCACTAGAATTTTTTTAAAATCAATTTTTTAAATTTAATATCCCTAACATATTTTCTAGGAAGAGGGAGGGGGAATCTCACCTCACCCTTCCGTGACAGCGACGGGTCGGGAGGAGCCGTGCTAGACACCAGACACGCACACGTGGCAGGCTATGATTGGATAATAGCTGAGCAAGTAGCCATGCGACTGGTTTTTTTTTTAGTCAACAGCGACTTAGCAGGCAGACAGCCTTTCGGACAGCCGTTTCCATGTCTTCCGTTTCTGGTCTTTTTCCCCCCCCCCCCACCTTCTGTTAAATGTATATCTAAAAAATCGATTACTGATTTGACGACGGTCAAAAATCGATTTTTAGATTCGATTTCGAACATTGAATCTCAAAAATCCGTATTCTAGATACTGGAATTAGGGTTTGATCGAGGCCTCCGAATCTCGGATACCACATCTCACTCTTCCCTCGCCTCGGTCCTTCGTTTCCATCGACCGAATTTGACTACCCGTAACGCCCGGATATTTACGCAGATTCCGAATAAAACAGGTACGAATTCAAAACCCGGGAAACACGGGTTTGCAATCGAGTATCCCAAAATTACGGATATTCGATCCGTGCCAGCCCTATCTCTACCCACTATCAAACATAACCAAATCGGTTCTCGAAACCCGGTTATCAAAGACCATGAATTGACCCGGTTCTCATAAACCCACTTTTGTGGTGAAAGAATGCTGTCATTCTATAAACCGGTACAAAAAAAAATGAAACTCCCCCGGTATGAAGTGTGTTTGAACCGGTTATAGAGAGATCGGTACACGAAGGCCGTCGTAGCTCAATTGAACATCGATACCTTCCGTGGCTGCGAGTTTTTCGAGTTCTTCGTTAACCTTCTCGTGATCCATCAAATGCATCATCCCTTAATGAGAAGAAATGTTACGAGAATTTCAAATCTATAATTGCGATTTTGATGTAATGTTTTCAAGGTTGAAGAGAGAGAGAGGGGGAGGGTAAAAAATTCATCATTACCTGTGAACAGAGTTCTTCTTGGTTTGATTCTCCGTACTTCCTCTAACGCCTGGAGGCAAAAGAATTCGACTAATTAGAAAAAGAACCCTAAATTTATGCATTATTTGCAATTTGTCCACAGAATTTATTCCCTAAACGAGTGAACCCTTTTCAATCTTTTGTAAACTTCTTCCGAATTGAAAAATTCCTGGCATTTTTATAGCCGTTGACCATGAATTGAAGTGTACGGTCAAAATATCATTTTCCTTTGTGGCAAAGTCCGAGACTTTCTATTTAAAGAATGATAAAATAAAGAATCTCAAGTGTGGGGATACCCTTGGAAGGCCAAAGTGTGTTGATGAAGAACGATCAGGCCTCAGAGCATCCTACACAGAGAAAGAGAGAGATATCTCGTGAAGAAGTTATCTTTTTTCTCACAGAAAGATCAGCATAGGAGTTGGGTGTGAGAGAGAGAGAGAGAGATATTTCGTGCGAAAGAAGTTATCTTTCTCACATAAAAGATCAGCATATGAGTTGGGAGAGAGAGAGAGAGAGAGAGAGATTACCATGATAAGAAGTTCACAATCTTGAAGAAGAGGGTAAGTTTCTTCAGGGATGTCACTAACGTCGCTGCAGTGTCGGAGTACCATAAGAACTAACAAACGGCAGGAGTTAGCGAGGTTAAGAGAAAGAGAGAGAGTGTGGTTTACCTTATGTAGCATACATTACCAAACCGGAAACCAAGAGAACGGTAACCACGGCCATGCCACACAGGTAATGGTGTAATCTGAATCATCCACATCACAAAAAAAAATGCATTCATGTTCAACATCTCACGAAGCTTGAATATTGATAAATATGAACAGATATTGCATAACTGAGCTCATTAGTTCATATAGCCCATCACTGCCTGATGATCAAGCAATCATGTCTGTATCCATTGGAACAAAAAATGGACATGTGAATAAAAAAAACTATAAGGGTAAGATTACCTTTAGATCACTTGCGATAAAGGGTTGTTCCTCGTGTATGATATTGAATTGCAGCTCTGAGACTGCAGCACCGGGTATGATCTCACTTGTATCAACCAAGTAATAATGAGTCTTCTTCATCACCTGATATTCTCATGTTACAATTTGTAGAATGTTGTTTTAGTGGCCAAACCAACTGAGAATCCCAATTCGAAAAAAAAAAGAGACCCCAAAGTGTGTTTTTTTAGTAAGAGGGTGTCACAAACAGGAACCTCGAAATCTCGCATAGCAGTGTAGATTGGAATGAGGGGTTGGACATTGTTTGTCCAATCACGGAGATCATCAAGACCTGTAACAAGAAACAAAACAATGGAGAAACAGTTCAATAAAGACAAACAAACAATACACAGCCTAGAGGAGAAAGAAACAAGGAACAAGAAAGTAATGGTTGGGCATCATGATTTAACTTGGTCCCTTCATGAAAAAAAAGTTTTACAAGATGATTGTGCCAGAGACCTCCGATTGCATCAGCATGAGAATGTGTAATTATAACCGCATCAATTGTTCTTAGCCTGACAGAAACACAGCAAGTTATAACGGGAGTACATGTCCCGACAACAAAAAGGGTGTCATCGTAATAGAGTTCAAGGGTAAGGAATGAACACTGACTAACAGTTAAAAAATCGATAGAGCAATAACTCTGAGATTGGATCATATTCGCCAACCGATGAGAAGCAACTAACCCGAAGAGGGGAAACCATCGAAGGGCACTATGATAGAAGAACCTGTCAAGCGCAGTGGGATCATAAATTCAGCAACAAATAAAAGAAAAACATGTTAGAAGAAGAAATGAAAGCCATTTTTGTATAATTCCACTTACTTGCCACAATCAATTAGTATGTTACTTGTTCCAGATGGTCTGACGTACCGGACCAGGATGCTGGTGTTCAGTCTCCTATTCTTGTTTCCAGGTTCCGTTGCTTTTGTGCAGACCTTAAAGAATCGAAAAGGGCAATTATAGCACTTGATCTTACGAAATTTCGTAAATGGAACTTTGATACAGACAATGGACAAAATACCGGACATGTTTTCAGAGGATTAGTCAAGCAGCTGAGACGAGGAATCCCTTCGCTAGTTCCAGTCCCCATAAATATAATCTCAGATTGTTCTTCGGGCGACTTCTCCGATGCATCGGCACTTGCATAATCTAAAATACACGGAATTGAATCAATATATCACAGGTATGTATAATGCTACTATACAGTGATAAAAAGGCACCACATCGTCTTGAAACACAAGCTTCTAGAAATTTTATGACAACCATTTAAAGCCAAATTATGCTTGATATGATTCAAAGATATTCTGTTACTTCAAAAGAGAATCAATTGGCTTCCACAGGTATCAGGAACTCTGAATTCCAGACAATGATCTATCAAACCTCGTAAGTAGCTTCAGAATTTCAAGCACATAGGCAATCTAAACACAAAACCTGAAGAAACATACCTCGCATATCACACCCGTAGATGCGATTAAGGCGCATATATTCAAATACAATGCAAACCCAAGTGAAAACGATCATGTTTAAGGGGAAACAGCAACCTTAGAGCTCCGATTTTGAGCAATAACACAAGAAAAACGAGGTAAGATCAGACACATACTGGACTGGGGGGAGGCTTGAAGGATCCCCTTCAATGAAGACCTCTCGTTTCTCGAGACGAGCCGGGGACAGCGGAGAAGAGACGTCTGGTGCCGGAGCGGTTGCAAACAGGAGGACAGAGAGGGATACGACGGGCGAATTGCTCCGATACCCATAGACAGAATCGCTGAAAAAGCCGCCATTGTAGAATCCGATTGGGTTAAAATCCAGGGAATCGGTAGGTACACAATGGGGTGCTGTCCTTCCAGAGGACAATTTTGGCTGGTTGGCTTGGCTCCGTTGGTAGAAAGGCGAGTTGTCGTACGGACGATTGAGGGAACACGGCGTCGTTTTAGTCGATGCTCGTCCGTACGTCGAGAGGTTAGCCCAAACCCCTCTTTTTATCGCTAAGAACCCAATAGGCCCATAGAAAACAAAATAAAAGGGAAAAAAGCCCAACATTTTTACTGGAAATAGCAACTTAATTCATTGTTAGCCTAATAAATTGGCAAAAATAAAAATAATTTTTTTTTAAAAAAAAATATTGGAAGAGTACAAATCTGTCAATTTCAGAGTGTTGAGGATGTGGTGGTCATGTGCAGACAGTGCAGTGACCAAAGCAGGTACGTTTCTATAATTAATGCCCCTAATAAATGCCCACTGGAAATTCATACTTATAATTCCAATACTTCTCTCTATTATAATTAATATGTATATATATATATATATGTAATATAATGTTTGAGGTAGGTCGAATATTTCTATTCTAGTATGTAATAAAAACCATCGAGTTTCGTATAAAAATGATTAGATAAAAAAAATATATGAATCAAATTCGAAATGAAAACGAATTTGTTTGTAGGAAAAATCATATTTTGTAACAATAAAAACCGGATTCAATAAAACTCAAAACAAATTTAAAATCAACATAAAATCTGAATTATAGCATTGAGAATCTGAAGGGAAAAAGAAACAAGGAAAACATAAAGAGATGAAATGTCTAGGCTAAGTGGTGATGTTCTTTTGGACAGATCTGTGGAACAAACAATGATACAAGTCATTTAAGGTGCTTTCATTGATAGGGTAATCTCTCATGACCATGGTAAGTTCCCACCTCACATTCACAAAACACAAATATGTATGCATGTATGCATGTATGCATGTATGTATGTAATTCTTTTCATAACTTCTGATTTTGTAGCCGATAAATTATGTAAAATTAAGGGTTTTTTTGTAATTTTACAAAAATAAGAATAATAAAATAAAATAGTAATAAGATTGGTATGTTTGGCATTAATTTTCATAACTAGAATGCGTGGCACGACATGTTGTTTTGTTACAAATGATTAATGTAAAAAGAGATAGAGAGAGAGAGAGAGAATGGATGAAATGATATGAGATTATGATTAAAGTGAAGTAAAGTGGGCAAGCCATTTGGTCTCTCTTGGGATATTTTTCAAATTCAAAGATAGTTCAAGATTAATCAGATGGATCTTTCTGGTGTAAATTTCCTAAACTTAATCCACCCTCCTTGGCGTATACAAAATTAAATTTGACATTTTTTTTATATTCTCAGTTAATTAGAAAACACAATAAATCAAGCCTTAATTACTCGTATTAAATTTAATTATTTTTAGGAAGTAAGTTTTTTTTTGGGTATAATGTAGGAAGTAAGTTGAGTTTGAATTTTGGAATAATACTTTTTCCTCTAAAAACTAAACATGATGAATAGACTTTTATCTCATTCATGCAAAACAAGCATTTGAGCAGACACATATATACAAATATATATATATATATATATAGGTAGGTACATGCACAAAAGTGTTGATAAATTTTTTGTATTTGTCACATAAAGTTAGGCTATGTGTGCGTGTATATTGTCAAATAGGTGAAGTCATTTGATGTATAACAAGTCTAGTTTATATTACAGATGGGTATTTTAGTTTAGGGTTTGGTTATTTTTAGAAATTAAATTTTTTGAAAAAAATATATGTTATAGATTTTTTTGTTAAGTTTTAATTTGAATTGAGTTTTATCTGTATCTACTTTTTGGATACGATTTTGATTTTAAAAAATACATCTTTTGAACAAAAGTTTTTTTTTATATTTTGTTTCGTTATTTGTGTGTGTTATATTTGAATTGAATTAAATTCATCACTGTGAGTCGGATTTAAATTATTTTATATATTAAAATCAAAATAATTACCAGTATTTAAATGATATATATACTATATATCGAAAAAATGGGGAATTTCCGAAGTGTGAAAAAGAGAACACTGTTGGAAAATGGAAATGCAATTAGGAAAAGAAAAGGATGAATAAAGAGTTTAAAAGTGGAATTCCGCTTTCTTAAAAAAAAATCTGCGCATTTAAAAGTAAAAATCCTAATAAGATATCAATAGTAAGCTTTTTTTAGTTATTCGTATATATATATTTTTTGTATGTATATTAATAAAGAAATATATGGGTAATACGCATATATATATCGTAATATTCAATCATATATAAGCTTGACCCACACCACCTCTAAAGGCCACAGGTCCTTCTCCTATAAATTGGACCCCCTCCATTTATTTCCAGACAAAATCAATACAAAAAAAAAATCCTCCAAGAACGGAAGAACACAATGGACATTGGCTTCTTAATGTTCTTGTGGATGTTATTTGGTAACTATGTCGTTCATCTTGATGCCTCAATGCATGTTCATGCCCTTAACCAGCCGTACCGGACCGGTTATCATTTCCAACCTCCCAAAAATTGGATGAATGGTAATTACAACCATACCCATCTCTCTTGCTTCATTAGGGTTAATTTCTGTTTATGATCCATACATTATATATATATATGACAATTCTTGTTTCTCTTCTTGGTGAAATCGGACAAAATGGGTACTGTTTGGCCGTGATCGTTATGAGCAGATCCAAATGGTTAGTTTCTTCTCTTGTATTTTGTTTTACCATTAACAGATAATGATTTTAATATATTATGTCTTATTACAACGATCTTGTCATCAATTAATGGAATATGTTATAAAAAACGCTCCATTTAAAAAAAAAAAAACGAAGGAGATGATGATCATGAGAACATACATACATGTGTGTTACGCAGGACCAATGTTATACAAAGGAATTTACCACTTGTTCTACCAATGGAACCCAAACGGCGCCGTCTGGGGGAACATCGTATGGGGTCACTCCACGTCAACGGACCTCGTCAACTGGGTCCGACACCCTCCGGCGATATCTCCGTCTCAGCCGTCTGACATCAACGGCTGCTGGGCCGGCTCCGCCACGATCCTCCCAGGGGGCAAACCCGTAGTTTTCTACACCGGCATGGACCACATGAACCGGCAAGTCCAAAACCTAGCCGTCCCCAAGAACCTCTCCGACCCATTTCTCCGGGAATGGTCCAAGTCACCGGAAAACCCCCTCTTGGCTCCGACCGCCGATAACGGCATCGACCCCGACAACTTCCGGGACCCCACCACTGCCTGGCTAGGTCACGATGGACACTGGCGTGTTATCATAGGTATCAATATCATAACATGTTAATATTAAGAAATTCATACCCCAAAATTTGATGATATCAATATTAGAGATATGGGTAGAGTTTTCGGGTTATTTTTTTATTTAGTTTTTTGGGTATTAGAAAAATTTTATCCATTCGATTTTTATATTAGATTTTATTCAATTCAATTTCATTTTGGATTGGAATTTTATATAATAAATTTTTCTTTCTCCAAAGAAATTTTCTATTTTTTTGTTATTTATTTATATCCATTAGGATTCATTTTTGAATTATAAAAAGTATCAACAATTAAGGCTTTATATGGAATATAAGAACACATATATACATAATTCTTTTCAATTTTGCATTACCGAACTGACATGGCCATCATAGCAGTAGGGGAGAGATACAGACGAATATATCTATATTTTTTTGGAAGTTTGCTGCGAGACCCTTTTTTATAACGTGGAACCCGCAGTCACTACGGGCACGGTTAAACCCGCTCTTGAGACCAAAATTCGTTAGTGCATACATACATACATATATATGTATATATATATATATGATGGTTTGATTAATGAGAAAAAATAATCATGATTCCTTAATTCTTGTCACCCAACAGTATTAAGTAGTTTTATAACCGAAACAGGCAGCAAAATGGACCGTGGACGTGGACTAGCGATTCTATACAAGAGCAAAGACTTCATCAACTGGGTCAAGTCGCCGGAGCCGTTGCACTCGGACGACGGAACCGGTGTGTGGGAATGCCCAGATTTTTTCCCGGTGGCCCGGTCCGGGTCGACCGGAATCGATACGTCGTCATTCGGTACGGCTCCGAGGGTTAAACACGTGCTCAAAATAAGCGTAGCCGAGTTGGCGCACGACTGTTACACGGTCGGGACGTATGACCGCACGAGAGACGTGTACGTCCCGGACAAGGGTTTCGTGCGGAACCGTTCGGCTCCGAGGTTCGACTACGGGAAATTCTACGCGTCGAAAACGTTCTTCGACGCGGCGACTAGACGGAGGATATTGTGGGGCTGGGTCAACGAGTCCTCGCCGGAGAAAGATGATATCGAGAAGGGTTGGTCCGGTCTACAGGTATTTATATATATATATATATATATATATATGCATGCATAACATTTCATTTAACTATTTTGTTTTATATGATTGCATGGAAATATTTTGGTAGGCGATTCCAAGGAAAATATGGCTGGGTGGATCGGGGAAGCAATTGATACAATGGCCGATTATGGAAATAGAGAAATTGCGTGCGAAGCAAGTGAAATGGCGTAACAAAGTGTTGATGGAGAAAGGATCTATTCTTGAAGTTCATGGCATTACAGCTTCACAGGTTTGATACATATATATATATGTATATATATTGGTTTGTTTTAATTTTATTTTGATTATTTCTGACGTGATTTGCTAAGATTTTAATTATTTGTTCGTTTCAACTAATGGGACAGGCTGATGTGGAGGTTTCGTTCGAAGCGCGAGACTTGGAAAAAGCGGACCCGATCGAACCGGGTTGGACCGACGCACAATTGATATGCAGTCAAGAAAATGAATCGGTTAAGACCGGTTTAGGGCCATTCGGTTTAATGGTTCTTGCCTCGAAGAACCTGGAAGAGTACACGTCCGTCTATTTCAGAATCTTCAAAGCACGTAATGATAGCGACGGCTACGTGGTGGTGATGTGCAGCGACCAAAGCAGGTTACGTTTCTATAATATTAATCAAAGATCCGTAAAATAATTACTCCTTGGAATTTTAATTTTCACATTATGAGTCATTGAAGTTTTTTCTCATGGTTGAACATTTTATTTAATTTTTTTTTTTGGTAAAATACATTTTATTTAATTTGTTTATGTTTTTTCAACATATTGTTGTTGTTATTAATATTATGAATTTGTTTACGTATGTAGACTTTGTTAAAGTAAACCCATTATTGTTGGCATGATTTGCTTATGTAAAAAAAAAAAATATTCAATATCCAATATTTCTCCGACCTATAATATCCTTTTGATTTTTTTTTTAAATGAATTTTGAATTCATTTGATAGGTCGTCGTTGAACAAAAACAACGATAGAACGACTTACGGGGCATTTGTGGATATCAACCCTTCTTACCAGCCTATCTCTCTCCGGACCTTGGTAAGTTAAGTTGTACATATGTTATATGATGATGATGATGATGATGATGATGATGATAATGATGGTGATGATGATGATGATAGATTGATCATTCGATAGTGGAGAGCTATGGAGGGAGAGGGAAGGCGTGCATAACATCAAGAGTGTATCCGAAGATGGCGATCGGAGAGAGTTCCCATCTCTACGTTTTCAACAGAGGCTCCCAAAGTGTTCGTCTTTCGACCCTAAGTGCTTGGAACATGAAGACTGCCCACATCAACATATGATCCTATACGTACCAATCACCATTAACACTTTAATTTAATATTCATATATATATATATATATAGAGACCCGTTTAGTGAAATAAAATGGAAATGATTAGACGCCTATTTCTTTCGAATTTGTTATTGAATAGTAATAACAATAATAATATAAATAAAAAATAACAGATTTATAAATAAAAACACAATAACTATACTACTACTCCCGATCCCTAGATTAGTATGAATCTCGGTTTAATACACTTGGTTACCAAAAAAAAACGCCCACTCCCCAAAATCTCTAAATAGTGGTCTTCCAACTATAAATTATAATTACACAATTTCAATTCATCAACCATAAAACAAGTAACAATATATGATGTTGATTTGCAAGAAAGATAACATAGTTTCCTAAGATGTTCAAACTTTCAAAGCGAATAATAATTTATTTTACAATTAAATCTAAACCGAGAAAGACATCGGAAAAAAAAATCTTTTATGGTATGTGGTGGAAAATGTAAGTAAGCATCATCCCCTCGAATGGTCTTGAACTGCAGAGCTCTCAAATGTATAAATTTCACAAACACAAAAAAAAAAAGATTTGCTATCCATTCCGTCTACACCATTCTTGTTTACTTATCATCACCATCATCATCGTCATCATCATCATTCATCATCATCTTCATCATTCATCATCATCTTCACGGAGAGCTTCTCCGGTGAACCATGAAACAGCATGTGGAATCAACTTTTTCCGGATCGACACCCTTAAAAAAAAAAACGGGAATTAAACTCATCATCGGTGTGAAAAATGAAAACCATAGATAGCTTACGCGATGTCGTAGTCTTGTTCCATCAGGTTCTGTAGTTCTTCAGCCTGTAATGATTTTTGCAAGGAAGTTCACATTATGTTTCGTCATGATGAAAGCGAAGAAAATACGAGCATGATGATGATGATGATGAACTAGAACCCTCCGAGGTTTTTACCATATCGAACTCAACATCGTCATAATCATCTATGATGTCCTCATCGATCTCGGGCGGCTTGAAGAAGTTGAAGAAACTCTCGCAGTTTTCGTTCTTAGTCACGGGCTTGCTGCCTTTTCTCGGCTTCTTCTTTACAACCTTCTTCTTCGTCAAGCATTTTCCCGGATTCCATTCTATCTCCGTTCTAACAGATGCAACGTTAATAAGGGAGATTGAACAACGAAAATCGAAAAGAAGAGAGTAATGCAGTCGCCGGATTTGGTATATTACCCGGTCACTTTCTCAAGAACATGCCCATCATCACCATCACCATCATCATCATCCACCAAATGGTACGTTTTGGTCAGGACCGAGTTCTTGAAGTAAGGGTTGTTAGGATCAAACAAGAACTCCAGCTTGAAGCTTCTTGATCTGTCCAGCCTGCGGCATCTGATGTCTTTCAGATACTTCAGCGCTTCCTCGTCTCGCTCCGTTATCTAACAACCAAACGAGAGAAACCTCACCGACTATTTTTTTTAATCTTTGTTTTACATCGAACAATCGCTGAATCTGTTGATTCCGGAATGCGGTTTTATGAACCTCGTTGGCGATGATCTCATTGGATTTCATAGCTTTCAACCAGAAACCGGGCACTCCTTTTCCTGCAACAAGATTCTTATGAGTTTTGACACACAGAATTCAAGAAGACGATTCTGTAGAATTTGTTCAGAGACAAAGAACTGATAAAAGAAACCTCGTTTGTCCTTGTCTGATCCTTTCACCACATCTTCAGCTTGTTCTAGTTCGACTTCAACCTCGCCACTTACGATTTCGTATCTCTGCAAGTTATCAGCGAAATTTCGGGAACTATACTTAAAACCGAAAGATGACGTTTACTTCGGATGCGAGTTACCTTTGTGAAAAGTGGCTCGTAGAGCTTCTCGTATCTGGCCTCTAAGTCCGCTTTCTCTTCAAGAAACTTTGCCTCTAGTTCATCGTGCTCAACCTGAATCACGCAGCAGCAACTGGCCATAATCAGCATTCTGAATCAATCAAGCATGGATTTGTCGAACGGATTATAGGATCCAGAAGAAAGGGAAAACACCTGCATGTTCTTCAGAACCTGTACACGTTTCTGAACCTTAGGCGTGAGAGTTTTCAGAAAATCTGTTCTTTTTCGGGCCAGGCTCTGGAGCTTGCCCTATTCAGACATGAACGGAGAGAAGCTTACGGTGAATGTAATTGTCTGTTTGTATGGATGAAAAACGTGAAACGGGTTTGATAAAACGGCGTAGAAATGATTCAAAGTAACTTGCCTTGAGTGCATTAAGAAGATCAGCACGATCCTCTGGGCTAAGAGCTGCGAAACACAAGAAACCGATTCAATCGAATCTAAACTGGGTTTACCACCAATCTCAGGTGAAATGTCGAAACTCATGTGCAGTTTGTACGCTAAATGATCCGGAAAGAATCCAAAAATGATCGAAATGTGCCGTTAGATGCTTATCGCTGAGATTGATTTCATTAACAAATACAGATAACAGGGGATTTACTGGTGACGGAAGCAAATCAGAAAGCTCGAGGCTTTTTCCGTTGTTGTTCATAGATCTAATGTTTTCCCGGGAAAGAGAGGGAAACTTCATGATTCACGATGGAATCACGGAGAGGTTCCGGGAAAATGAGGGGTCATTTTAACAAAGCACTTAAAGAATTACCTGCGGCAGCTGCAGGAAGATCAGAGGAGACCTCGCCATTGTCATGTTTGACGATTGCGATGCTTTTCTCACTGCTCATATTTTCCTTCATTATCCGGAGGGTGTTTGGATAGCGAGAAACTTTGAAATTTTCCCGACGAAGAAAACGAGAGAGAAAATGGAGACGGAAAAAGGGGAGGGGAAGACTTCCCGGGTTTTTTATTCCACACGTGTGAATGTTGTTCACACGTGCCGATGAAAAACGTGGATGCTAGTGCGCAGGCATTAACAGCTTAAACGGCAAAACGGAAACGACGTCGTTCCCGGGAGAGAGAACGGCCGTTACGACGTCGTTTCACAGCACTCACAAGATTCATCCATACAAAAGGTAAAAAAACTTCCATCTCGAATCCTTTAGACAAAAACGTATCTACAAGTAAACAAGCAAGATTCTTGTTCTGGAGATACATACATGATACAGGCGATAACAGATCGGGTATATTCGTGTCTCGTCCCCCTGCTACACTTCGTCATCGACTTCATCTTCATCAAAATCTTCGTCTTCTTCTTCTTCTTCCTCTTCTTCTTCCTCTTCTTCTTCTTCTAACTCGGCTTCTTCATCACTAACAATGAAACCTCCCAATGTTTCGTCATCGTCATCTTCTTCTTCTTCGGCATCTACCCTTCCCCGTTTGGCTTGCCCTCTGTTAGTTCTGCTCTTCCTCGCATCTTTCTTCGGCTCCCGAGATCTGGTTGAGTAAGTTGGACCTGGAGCCCTACTCGTTTTCGCCATTACCTCTCGATCTTCTTCCTGGATATCCCCAGTCCCGTCCTCATCCTCATTCCCTTTCTTTCTCCTTCTCTTTCTCCCCAATCCACTCCTTCCCTTCTTGCCTTCAACCACATCATCATCATCATTATCATCATCATCACCACCTTTGTTCTTGGTGTCTTCAAGGAACCACTCCCATTTCTTTACGTCACGCACCCAGTTCTTTGGGTACTGATCGAATTCTCCCCCGATCACAAGAAATCCAAACTCTGCAATACCCAGAACATTAGCAATCCAGAATCCAGATATGAAATTTTCAAACACCAGGTACCACTATCCAAAGCTCATCAGATGAATGCAAGCGGAATGTTCCAGTACAGTAAGAATGCCAACTAAACCCAGATTTCAAAAACGAACTCATTGTAAGACCCAATAATGATCGACATTTCGTTTGATCAAAATAGAACAAAGGTTCAGAATTTCGACGTTTATCAGAACTTCAACCAAAGACTCTGCTCGAGTTTTAAGCAGTAACGCATCGAAAGCAAACGAATTTGGTCAATGTCAAAACTCAAAAGTAGAAAGTCATTACCTTTAACGGGATCGATTTCCGAGACATCGACACTATCAAGCCCACCTTCACCCTCCGAACTGCTCTCTTCCGCAACGTCATCGTGTCTCTTCAAAATGAACCAAACGGGTCGTCGACCCGAGACGCAGAATCTATCGCCGGCATAGATCTCGCCCGTATCAGATTTCCGGAAAGTTCGGATCTTCTCGTTTGTTGTCCGGGACCTTACCCAGATCGGATTCCTCCCGACAACTTCAAACGAAACCCTAGCTGATGGTTCGGCTCCGTCGGCAGTGGCGGCGGGTTCGAGCACGAAGGAGACGTGACGGCGCGACACCGTCAAGTCTTCGGTTTCGAATCCTGCTCCTCTTCCAAACACGGCATTCGCACCCGCCTTGAGAATGAGCTTCGACCCGTCTTCGCCTTCGAGTTCCATGGAGTCGAGATTTTTCAAGGTGCATAGCCTGTTTGAATTTAGCGCTGACTTGGACGACAAAACGCTGCGTTTTGAATTAAGACGAATTCCTTAACACGGCCTAAAATATAACGGAGCATGTCAAAAACAGGTGCACGAAAACGACGTCGTTCTTCTCTTCCGTTTTTGTTTAATAAATAACTCTCCACGCCTTCTTGCACTCTGCATTTCTCCGGCGACTTCCATCTGAAAAAGCTCCACTACACGGAAAAGCAATAAGGGGGAAGAGAGAGAGAGAGGAAGAAGAAGAAGAAGAAGATGGGAAGTAGCTGTAGAGTCTATGGCACTGTCTTCATCGTTTTCCTTTTGTTCTCCACTGCTCGTTCCTTCTACCTTCCCGGTGTCGCTCCTCGCGATTTCCAGAAGGTACTCTTTTTTTCCTTTTCTCTTACACGTTTGAATCGATACAGAGAGCGATCTAGGGTTCTGGTGTCAGATTCGTTGTTGTGGTGTGTGATTTCGCATAGATCTGTGGAAATTTCGGTTTCTCTTTTGTCCGCTTCTGTCTGTAGCCACTGTTCAGCGGAGTTGATGAGTTTTTACGTCCGATTCACCGACGAGTTGAAACGAATTAGTGAAATTGTAGCTTGATTTCCTCCCGGTTCGGTTCATGCTTGCGCAAATGAAGGCGATATCCTGTTGTATGTAAAGGGGTGTTTTATAGTTGGTGGTAGTGGAGGATCATATTGAGTTCTTAGTTTTTTAGACCCTTGAATCTGTCTGATGATCTATTTCTGGGCTGAATTTATTAGTATAATTATTGCAATTTTGTCCTTGTCTTATGTTGGAAGACAAGGAGGCAGGATTTTAGCCATGTACAGATGTGCTCATAAATTTTATGGAAATCCTGATCAGATGCAATTGGTGAATACAGAGCTAGAACATTTTACCCTGTTATCAGTGATTCTTTTTGAGCTCTATCATTTTTAGACCTGGGAATCTGCAGTTCAAGCTTGTGATTTTTCCGTTCCTCCTTGGACGAAAGAACTTTTTGTCTGTAAATCTGGTTTCTGTTGATAATGAACTGACTTTCCATCTGGAGCAGGGTGATCCGCTTCATGTCAAAGTGAACAAACTGTCATCTACGAAGACTCAACTTCCATATGATTACTACTACCTGAAATACTGTAAGCCTTCCAAGATTCTGAACAACGCTGAAAATTTGGGGGAGGTCCTCAGAGGGGATCGCATTGAAAATTCAGTTTATACTGTAAGTAAAATGTTTTCTCTCTGTATTATAGCTATTGTTAGACTTTGAATATCCTGAACGGCTTCCTGTATATCTTTACACCTTAATGCCACCATGTGAAAGTTGACGCTGCGAAACTTTTTCCAGTTTGAAATGATGGAGGACCAACCCTGCAAAGTTGCTTGCCGAGAAACACTTGATGTCGAGTCTGCAAAAAATTTCAAGGAAAAGATTGATGATGAATACCGGGTCAATATGTAAGTTGTGAGCAAATCATTCCTGTATTTGTGTGTATGTGTTTGTGGAGCATTCCTTTATATGCTCATCTGGAATTATTCAATACTGTGTTTTCGTCTCCAATTAGCTTGAGAAACTCTTATCACATGAAATAATTTTCATTTATCTGCCATCTTACCACAAACGGTTGTACAGGATTCTTGATAATCTTCCAGTAGCTGTTCTTAGACAAAGAAGAGATGGAAGTCAGTCAACAACTTACGAGCACGGTTTCCGTGTCGGTTTCAAAGGAAGCTATGAAGGGGTATGCTTCTAAAACCTATGGTTGCAACCTTAAAGTCTTTTAACCTTTCCATACCAATTGTAAGTAGTCCCTTGGCTTTTGTAGAGCAAAGAGGAGAAATATTTTATCCATAACCACTTGAGCTTCCGAGTTATGTACCACAGAGATCAAGAATCTGATTCTGCTCGAATTGTTGGATTTGAGGTTACCCCTAGCAGGTATTGCCTAGTGGTTATTACGTCGATTGTCTTTCATTGAATCATTTTAATGTGTGTCTATCTAGTTATGGCCGGACCTTTTTCATCAGTGGAAGAGATATTTATCTGTTTTATTATTTGGAATATTGTATGTTTTCTGACTATTACAAGCTAACGGTTCTTCTTTTTCGAGCAGTATCCTTCATGAATACAAAGAGTGGGATGAAAAGAACCCTCAGTTAACGACGTGCAACAAGGATACAAAGACTCTGATCCAGAGCAATACTGTTCCTGTAGAAGTTAATGAAGGGAAAGAAGTTGTGTTTACATATGATGTCACATTTAAGGTAACTTATCTTTTATACTACTTTGACGGTTTGCCTCGCTGTTTTCTCTACTAACATATCCTTTTGTGTTTGAATATTCAGGAGAGTGAAATCAAATGGGCTTCTCGCTGGGACACGTACCTTCTAATGAATGACGATCAAATCCATTGGTTTTCCATCATAAACTCGTTGATGATTGTCTTATTCCTCTCTGGCATGGTAGCCATGATAATGATGAGAACTCTATACAAGGATATCTCAAACTACAATCAGCTGGAAACCCAAGATGAGGCTCAGGAAGAAACCGGGTGGAAGCTTGTACATGGAGATGTCTTCAGGCCACCAGTCAAATCGGGTTTGCTATGCGTTTATGTCGGTACAGGTGTTCAGATATTCGGAATGACACTTGTGACGATGATATTTGCTTTGCTCGGTTTCTTGTCTCCATCCAACAGAGGAGGGCTTATGACTGCAATGGTACTCCTGTGGGTTTTCATGGGCATATTTGCCGGTTACTCCTCATCCCGTCTTCACAAGATGTTCAAAGGTACAGAGTGGAAGAGAATCACCTTGAAGACGGCTTTCATGTTTCCCGGTATCCTTTTTGCAATCTTCTTCGTTCTGAATGCTCTCATCTGGGGAGAGCAGTCTTCAGGAGCCATACCCTTTGGGACAATGTTTGCTCTTGTCTGCCTCTGGTTCGGTATCTCGGTCCCATTAGTCTTTGTCGGGAGCTACCTGGGTTACAAGAAGCCAGCAATCGAAGACCCGGTCAAGACAAACAAGATCCCGAGACAAGTACCCGAACAGCCGTGGTACATGAAACCCGTCTTCTCGATACTGATAGGAGGCATCCTTCCGTTTGGTGCCGTATTCATCGAGCTATTCTTCATCCTCACCTCCATATGGCTGAACCAATTCTACTACATTTTCGGGTTCCTCTTCATCGTCTTTGTTATATTGATGGTAACTTGCGCAGAGATCACGATCGTGCTTTGTTACTTCCAGCTTTGCAGCGAAGACTACAACTGGTGGTGGAGATCTTACCTGACGGCAGGATCCTCGGCCGTATACCTATTCCTGTACTCGGTTTTCTACTTCTTCACGAAGCTGGAGATAACGAAATTCGTGTCGGGGATACTCTATTTCGGGTACATGATCATCATCTCTTATGCTTTCTTTGTCGTGACGGGCACGGTAGGGTTCTACGCGTGCTTCTGGTTCGTCAGGAAGATCTACTCGTCGGTGAAGATCGATTGATTAGAGTCTCGAGAGAGAACAAAAACCGAAATCGGTAAGAAAGATGAAATCTTTTTGAGTCATGTGGGGTTTGTAGGCATTCTCTTTTACTCAGTATAAAGTTTGTAACAAGTGAAAAAAAAAGAGAAAAGGCTGTAACTTTTCTCGGTGTTTGTTCTATGGAAAGTCTTTTGTTGATACAAATTATGCCTGCTTCAATTTCCTTTTCCGGGTTTTTGTTATATTTTGATTCCATTATTCTCTTTTTTTTTTAACTTTATTTTTTTATATAGTTTTTGACAGGTTGATGTTTTTTGAATTCGATTTTTATAAACATTTTTTTTCCCAATGGAATTATATGTTCATGTTTCAGTAATTTCGATTAAGTTTTGCACATACCGCCTGTATATATTTTGCACGTACATAATGAACCTGGCAATTGGCAAATGAGAAGATTGCGCAGTGTGATCTTCAGTTCAGTTACAAACAACAGAGAAAGGAATCGTCCTAAACCAAGAAGAATCCAGACATGACATGGGCTCTCTGGTCTTGCCTCAAATGTGCTTCTTCAGCCCTCCACACCTTGTTTACATTTCAGCCTGGACCTATCTGCAGTTTCCTGTTCTTTCCTTTGTACAACTTCCACCGCGAGGAAAGCCCAATCGGCTAATTCTTCATAAGAACATAAAACAATAACAATAATAAGAATGTGTCGTGAGAATGCCAAGGCGCGTCCTTTTCTTAACTGATAAACCATGTACAGTTTGAGTTTTGTTTCTTGGTTTTAGGAGCAAACGACTTCAACCGCGAGTTTCTTCATGACGTTGGGACAAGGGTCTCCGCCAAACATCTCCGGCGCCACTGTTACCGAGCACCAGTTCTGCCCCACACACACCTGCCACGCACTTCTGTTACTACATATACACCAAAAATCCCAAGTTCGACTGGGAAACAAGGGTTAGAACCCCACACCCGCCGGTTCTCGGGCGCCTAGACTGCGGGACAGGACGAGGATCCCGGATCACGGGTTCGCATATGAAAAACGACAGTTTACACCACATGTTTTTATAGGTAATTTCGTGTAAAATTACCATTATACCCCTATGATCAGCTCGGGTAGCCAAGGCTGGGTGCCCGACCCGCTTCCAACCCCTATAACGACGGGAAACGAATTTCATAATGAGAGAAGATTGGAGGGTTTACTCTGTTGAAAGCGTCGTAGGAGTGGAGAGCGTGGCAGCTTCCTTCGCGGTAGCTTCCGCAGGTCCCTTCGGGTGTGCCGAAGCTCGCAAACTTGACGGCGCTCATCTTTTGTCCGTCGCCACACTGCAAATGCACTTTCGGACGCAACGGTTTGTTAACTTTTCCAGAAGCCTGCATTTCATAGTTCATCAACGTAGGCTGCCACTCGTAGATATCAGCACACACGCTGTCCACTTCTCTTCTAACCAACGATATCCCGTTCGGGTCCCCTCCCCACTCCTCAAACACGACCAATAGATTGCCGCTCGGTTTCAGCCACGAACGTGGAACGTGATACCTATGAACACAAAAAGGTCAGACACGGAGAAGCTTGGTTCTCCTGAAAATCTCGAGTATGCACATTGCTAGTAACTAGAGGAAAGTTTATATTGTATTAAATTAACAGCTTGTTACCATCTTTGAGAAGCCTCTCCACAGTTTCGCAAGCATTTGTTCTCATCGAAAGAACCGGCATAAGAACACTCGCTGCAAGAACCGGATGCTTTATACGCAGGCCAGTATCGCCCGAGGCTCTGCCCGTTGATCCATATCTGACCCTTTCCCATGCTTCCCATATCTATAGCCAACGGCGAATTCCCGGTTGGACCAGAGAAAGTAGTCTGAACAAGCCATAGAGAAAATTATCAAGCCATTACCAACTTGTTTATATACATTGAAGAAGTATGGCATCTATAAAATTTCCAATTTGTTTTGTACCGGATTCGATTCAGAATGCGGTTATGTGTTATTCGATTCGGTTATTCAGTTATTAACCGAAATAAGTGGTTATACCTTGAACCAAGTAAGCGGTTGCTTCTGTGCCACAAATGCACCTGCCGCCCATTCGACAGAGGTTGTCCCGCTGAGCGAATGAAGACTCAAAGCCTCTCCTTTGAGACCGACCTGAAAACGGATGAGCAATTGCGGGTAAACGGTCAGGAGACGAGAAGGAAATGATGCAATAACAGCAGGTTAAAGATCATCTCTCTAGTTCGGTACTTTATATGTCCATTTCTGCCATGAAAGATCTCTCCTTCCTTCGTTCAGACCGTTCAGAGAAACCGGACCGAGAACACCAGCATTCCATCTCTCGAAATGTGGACCGACATTCTGAAACAGTGCCCGAAAAAGACATCGAAATATCTAAGTGAAAACTCAATGTTAAGCAAGAAAAGAAATAAAATCAAGAAACGGGTCGAAGTAAAGAGGACAGACCGGGAGACCAACAGCGATGCTTAGAAACGCGATCTTGTTAATACCGGCTCTAAGATTCACACTTTCGCTAAATGTTAGCTTGGGAAAGTCCAAACTTCCATATGCAGTTCCTGGGCAGAGAGACAATGAACATGTCGGAAGAAAAAGATCAGCCATACAATAACTCAAAAAGAAAAACTAGCAAACATTGTACTCACCAGATAACTGGCCATTGACGAAGACATGCAAAGCATGGCCTGCTGATAAGACGGTAAGAGTGGGATACTTCCCAGTCTTCAGGAATCCTTCATTGGCATCAATTTTCACACTGGGAAACAAGAAAGAGACGATATGTCGAGAAAATTATTATAACAAAAATGAAAAAGAAAATTGTACATATGTACATACAGTATGAATATACAACACCATTGCCATGCTTCTGCATGCATGTGAATTCGAGACAGGTCGGTACTCACTCAGTCATGTACCACAAATAGTCCGAAGCATCTCTTGTTGTGTTTATTTGCTCCAACAATCCAACCATTGAGAAGGACTCTTCATCATAGGACGAAGGATCTTCGTTGTAAGCCTGCCAAGATAATCCTCCATTGACAGGTACCTGAACCATCTTCATCCTCGAAATTTGAGCGCCAACCTGAAGCCGAAACCCATCGTAATATTTGTTCTTCTTGAGTATAGTCTTCAAGGAAAGTGTGAAAATTTCAGAGAAAAATGTGCAGAATTGGACAATTTTTTTTCATGACCCACTTGAAGAAGTGGAAAGAATCCACAAAAGTTTCATGAAACTGGGAAACAATTTTTTGAGGCTTATGAATCATCACTGGATTAGAAAACTGTTTCACTGATAATAAAAAAAAAAGCTGGATTGAAAGAGTCTTGGAAGTAAGGAAGCTTCGTCATTCTTTACCCTTGCTGTGTTGTAAACTGTGTTCTTGCAGTCTGGAAGTATACTGATAGACCACGGAGGCAGGTTGTAGTGATTGTTCCCGAAAGAAACTGTCGCATAAGATTTTGTATTGTAATTTGCAAGGAATGCAGCACAAGCTCCAGATTTCGAATTGAAAACATGAGCCTGCAAGAAATGCAGCACAAGGTTAACAAACTGTCCACAACAAGATTACTATAAATGCTATTGAAAAAAGATTAAAAAAAAAACTTGTAGAGACCTCTTGATATCGTCCAAGAGGTATTCTAGTGGGATCAGCCGAGACTAAGGCTGGTTCACATAGCTTTATAGCTCTATGCAAATCCTTTAAGTGCCCCCATTTGGGTTGCCTCTCTAATCCTGTACAGAAAAAAAAAACACTTGTTATGAAAGAAGACCATGATATGGGATACGGGCATTGTAACGCACGAGGTTGTAAGAAACACTTACCGTACTCATCAAGGGGAGCATCATAATCATAACTGGTTGCGATAAATGGACCGCCAGCAGTTCTTCCAAAGTTTGTCCCACCATGATACTGAGAATGACAAATGAAATAAACCCGTGTAAGTATCAGACGACCTTGCCCGGGAAAAATACTCTACTTCGAATGAAGTTCAAAAGAAAGAGACTTACCATGTAATAGTTTATGAAAGATCCACCCTTTTGGATAAACCTTGCAATGGCAAAGGCCATGTCTTCAGCAG